>NC_059104.1:32527330-32722330 GCF_020740685.1 Jaculus jaculus
CTCTCTCTATCTGCTTCTTTCTCTCTCTGTCTGTCGCTCTCAAATAAATAAATAAAAATTTTAAAAAAAATAAATAAAAATAAAAAAATAAAAAATAAAAAGAATCTGTAGAGCCGGTTGTGGTGGCACATGCCTTTAATCTCAGCATACATAAGGCAGAGGTAGAAGGGTTGCTGTGAGTTCAAGGCTACCCTGACACTACATAGTGAGTAACAGGTCAGTCTGAGCTAGAGTGGGACCCTACCTTGAAACTCCCCCCAAAAAAATGTAGAATCTGAATATCCTTTCTGAGTCTACTAACATTTTCTTAACCTATTATTATTATTATTATTATTATTACTATACTGCTGTTATATCACATCTACCACAAGTTCCTACATGACTTCACCCTGCTGATCTCTGTCATTTCACAAGGCCTCCTTTTGCTTCTCTCATTCATTTCCAGTGACACTCTCTTCTTCTCTGCTACATTCATAGGACCATCTCTACCTCAGGCCTTTGGTTCTCTCTATGCTGCGTTCGTAGACTGGTTTTCCATTGTCTCATCACTCAGCTTCATACTTCACTCACTCCTTTCTCTGCATGTACTGCACACGTCACTTGGCCTCACTGGCTCTATCATTCTTGCATTACGTATTGTTTTCTTTGTCTCTCTGCCCCTAAGGTGCAAGCTGCAGGGGATTTCAGTGGTACTGACAGAACACTACTTAGTACTCTCTAGGTCTCCCTGAGTATTTTTCAAGTGAGTATATCAGTCAGTGAGTTAGTGTAGGAGAAGGTAATTAGAAAAAAGGGTGTTGGTCAGAAATAATACTGCTAATGATACTAACCTTGAATCTTGGATTCTACTGTAAAATAGGAAGCTTACCTGAAATCATGTAAAACAAAACCTCATCAGGATTGATATTTTAGAAGAACAGCTGTCTTATTTTGGGGTGGGATATGAAAAGTTCAGGTGACTTCATGGAAGGCTGTATGTGAATCAGGTTTTGATAAATCATATAATAATTTGTGGCATTACAGTGATCCTCAACTTTATAAAGAAACCATAAGCACTTGAATTTCTATACATTTTATTAGAACAGAACTTCCTCTTAAAGTGGGATAATATTTTAACTGATTCCAGATATGAACTAAGTAGATTTAAAAAGAAAGCATCTATATGTAGAAAATATACCAGAACATTAATTTAAAAAATTAAATATATATATTTTTTACTTATTTATTTGAGAGAAAGAGGCATATGGGTGAGGGAGAGAGGGAGAAAGGGAACGAGGGAAGAAGAGAGAGAATGGGCACACCTGGGCCTCCAGCCATTGCAAACGAACTCCAGATGTGTATGCCTCTCATGCATCTGGCTTATGTGGGTCCCAGGGAATCAAACCTGGGTCCTTTGACTTTGTAAGCAAGCACCTTAACTGCTAAGCCATCTCTACAGCCCTCCCCCTTTTTTTTAAAAACTTTCATCCATTCCACTATAAGCTTAAGAAACTAGATTTTTGTTTGATATGCATAAATAAGCAGAAAACTTAACTTGCTTACAGATTTTTAAAAATTTTTTTTTTTAGTTTCCACAGAGAGAAAATGATACAGGTACCAAGGAGCAAAGCCTCATGTGTATAAAAATCCACAAGGAATAATTTATAAGCCAAAAGTAGTTATCCTGCCAAGCTGGATTCATTTAAAGTTATTTTACCTCATCAGACACATGCAATGTTCCTTTTTCCAGAGTAAGAGTGAGAGCATGTAACTGATTAACAAATCTAAAGCAGACATTGAGCCACACTGAGGATAGAGAGAGTATTCCACATCCTTGCTCTGGATCATGGCAATGGGGAGCTGCAATTTGTGATATTCCACATTCTTGAGATGGAATTAATGTATTTCAAGAGCAATGGCAATATGCTTGACCGTTTTCTTTTCTTACAACATTTATAAAGTAAACGTGGCCAATGATGGTGAGTCCTAGGACAGAGAAACTGAGGCAAAAATATGCTTGAATATTTTGGAAGGATTGACAAGAAGTCTTTTGAAAAGATAAATAAAGAGCACTCAAGCTCAAGGTCCTTGTCTGTGCCAATACAACTGACATTTCCTTTAAAAATACTTCCATGAAGGAAGGATTCAATTAAGATAATGAAAGAAACCAACTCTAACCTCATGAGTCCTGCACATGAAAATATAAAACAGATGAGTTCATTTATTTTCAGTTGTCTTGCAGGAGAAAGGATGGGTGGGTTTGAGGCAGACTGCCTATTTAAAGGCTAATAAACCCTTTCCAATGATGACACATCTTTCTGTGAGGAGAAAAAGAAACAGAATGGAGCAAACGTGCATGACATGTGCGTTATAAGAAATGACGAATTTGATGATGACAAAGTTTCTTCTCAATGAAAACTAGAACAGAGCAGAAAAGAGAATGTGACTGTAAGTGAGGAAGAAAACAAAAGCTGCGTGTTTTTGAATTATTTTCACCTCTTCGTAACTGAGCAATAATCTCAATATTAATAGTTACTACATTGACAACAAGACCCTTTGAGATAGGAACCATGTCTTAACCAGCTTTTAATGAAAGAAATATCTAATATAAACAATCAATTGCATGCTAGATAATAGTAATTGGAAAGGAGACAGAGGAGACAGAAGCAGATAAAGGGAAACACTGAAGCTTATCAGATGCCTAAGTTCTGTACACAGCACAAATTGATTCACAGAATTAGGGAGTCTTCACTTAAGTATTTGGCCTTGATTTCTAGGACAAATTAATAACATTTCATAATTAATTAAGACAGCTATTGAAATCAAAGCCGAATTTGTAAAGTACATAATTGCAATTGTCTTAACACATTGACACAGGGTTATGACTACTGGTGGATTTCAGTAGAAGGCAAATAGATGTGGCCAGAGCTTCCTGATGAAGATAAAGAAGGAGAAAGGACATATGCCCACCCTCTAGTCTGCTAAGGACTATAGAACTTCTGGAAGAAATTAAGGTAGGATGAGAGACCCTCAGTTTGTGAGGACATGCAGAACTTAGAATGAAGTTAAGGTAGGAGGAGGGAGTCCAGTCTGTGAGGGCATGCAGAACTTAGAATGAAGTTAAGGGAGGAGGAGGGATCCCAGTGTGTGAGGGCATGGAGAACTTAGAATGAAGTTAAGGTAGGAGGAGGGAGCCCAGTCTGTGAGGACATGCAGAATTTAGAATGAAGTTAAGGGAGGAGGAGGGAGTCCAGTCTGTGAGGACATGCAGAACTTAGAATGAAGTTAAGGTAGGAGGAGGGACCCCAGTCTGTGAAGACATGCAGAACTTAGAATGAAGTTAAGGGAGGAGGAGGGACCCAAGTCTGTGTGGACATGCAGAACTGCAGAATTTCCCAATATGCCAAGTAGTGCACAAGCTTTCCTCATTCCTTGCCTTCTCTTTCCACCTTAGTGCTGTGGAGGAGACAGAAAATCCACATCCATCTCCTCTGGAAGCCTCCTCTGCCTCCAAATACACTTGGATTACCACTTAGAAAATGACCTAAGAAACTTCTGACCCTTTAAGAGAAATCCTGTTTAATTGGACCTGCATATAAACACAGCTGAGAGCAATGTGGCTGCTCATATTGTTCGAATAAGTTTGGCATTAGAATCTTCCAGAAGGTAGAATTAGTCATAGCACTGCTTTTACACACAGGCAAGTAAATGCACTCCTCCACAGTGTGCCTGGTGGCCCTGATGGTAACTATTGTTAAGTGATCAACTGAGCTAGAATGATCAGCTAGGTGGTGGAGCATTGTCCACACCAGGAGAGAGAACGCTGATGAAGACATTCTGAAAGCAGGAATCAGGGTAGGCAGAGATGCCTCACAGAAGCTGCAAGTCCAGGCAGGCATGACCTAAGATGCACGGCTAGTTAGCACATGAGGAAGAGTCATCTCCACCTAAGACATCCAAAGTGAAAGCCATGACAGTAGGGATACAATGATCTCAGCTGACATACTCCAGCCGAGATTTTCATTTAGTGAGCTTACATTAAATAGGTCCATTCATGTCTAACAGCCCTCCTACCCCAAAATTCAATGTGAAGCATAAAAAGATACAGTGAGGTATGAATCAGATGTCCCCCATAAACTTATATGCTTGGTCCCCAGCTGATGACAGTTTGGGAGATGAAGTCTTGCTGTAGGAAGTGTGTTGTTGGGGGCAGGCATAGGGGTGTCATAGCCAGCTCCCTATTGCCAGAGTTTGGCTCACTCTCATACTGTAGTGTTCTTACTTGCTTTAGCAAGGAGGTGATAGATGCAGCCTCTGTTCATGCCATACCTTCCCCTGCCATCATGGAGCTTCCCCTTGAGACTATAAGCCAAAATGAAACCTTTCCTACCATCAGCTGCTTTTGGTCGGGTGCAATCGATAAGAGTAAAAGAAATTATAGTCAAGGTAGTTGAGATGATATAAAACAGTATGTTAATAACATTTCAGAAAGTGGAAATTCCAAGGACTACACATAACACTCAGAAAACATAATTGCATCAAGCTGAATCCTTGCAGTAACTTCATCTCATCTCTCACCATGGTTCTGTTTTTCTGATCAAAACTTTGCTAATATGCCTCCATGGCCAATTATACAGAAATCAATAAAAAATGAATGGTTTAGACATATATGATTATTGTCTACCAGTCCATATCTAAACATGTTTTTTTTTTTTTTCAAAATGGCATACATCTACAAAATCAGTGATGAGATCCATTTGCCTTGGGCCAGACTTTGAAGGATCTGTTGAGTTGTAAAGATTGTTGTGTGCATTAGTGAAATTCCTATTGGTATAGCACTATACCCAAGATAATTAACTTCAAGAGAAAGAATGTTTATTTAGCTCATCGTTTTCAAAGTTCTGGCCCATGATATAGCAGATCCACTGCTTTGGGCAAGAGCATGTGGCATAGCAAAACCACCCACTTCATCAATCAGGAAGCAAAGAAGAAACAAAGTCCCACAGTTACCATTAAGGGCATACTTCCAGTGATCCAAGGGCCTCCCTCTGGGCCCTACCTCTAATGGTTCACAGTATCTCCTGATATTGGCATCTGGACAACAAGGTATTGATACAGTCCTTTGTAGGGACACTCCATATCATAACTATAGCATATGGTTATGATACATTTTACAAGAAAATATATAGTCTGATTTATGCGTTAAAGGGCCAGTCTGGCCACACAATGTGCTGAATGTGTGTCTATAAGAATTATGAAGGGCTGGGTCCCTAAGTGTGTGGAAATTTAGTTTCCCACTGGGATTTTCCAAATAGAAATCTAGGTAACATCTTGTAAGTGTATGGCTGGGTAGTGACTGTGAGGTCAGCCCCACACTCATTGAATTCTAGGTAATAGAGTCTCAACACTGTGTTTTAATGACCAATTGGTAAGTGAAAATAGGACCAGGAACCCTGTGAGAACCTGTGAAGGCCTGAAGAGCCATTGTAATGTCACAGACTCCAGTGAGGAGAGATACTGTTGGAGTCACCTGAAATTGCTCTGCCATGGGACAGTTTGGACATTTCACCAACTCATTGGTCCTAAAGGGGTTGAGAGGGCTGTCAAGAGCTCACATAATGAGACAGGTTAGCAAAAAAAAATGTTCTATCAATAGATAAATATCTCACTTTTGACATTTGTCTTATAACAGGCTAGTTCTATCAGCCTATTTATTCCAAATACGTGGGGCATGTATTTAATAGCTTAAGGACTGCATTCCAAACCTTATGTTTGTGATTGTAAGGCATGCTGGGTCTTCAAAACTTGGCTGCTGGAGAGAAAGAAGTTAATGTGTGTGGTGGTTTGATTCAGGCGTCCCCCATAAACTTAGGTGTTCTGAATGCTAGGTTCACAGCTGATGGATATTTGGGAATTAACACCTCCTGGAGGGAGTGTATTGTTGGGGGTGGGCTTATTGGTGTTATAGCCATTTTCCCCATGCCAGTGTTTGGCACACTCTCCTGTTCCTATTGTCCACCTGATGTTGGCCAGGGGATGATGTCCACCCTCTGCTCATGCCATCGCTTTCCCCTGCCATTGTGGAGCTTCCCCTCGAGCCTGGAAGCCAAAATAAATCTCTTTTTCCCAGAAGTTGATCTTGGTTGGGTGATTTCTACCAGCAATGTGAACCAGACTGCAACAGTGTGGATCTATAGAGAATAGGCTGAGAGGCTAACCCAGTGCAGGGATGGGTCTTGGAAGACCTAGCAGCCTGAAGCACAAGGTCTAACCAGAATTAGGATGCTTTTGACCCAAACTCCCAAACTGCTTGAAGTGATCAGCCAGCAGAGCAGAGCAGATGGGTTTGTGAGAGGGAAAACAGAACTGTACTTATGATCCAGGCAGCTTTAACAGCCAAGAAGCCTGAGCAATTCTGGATGCCAACATGACATAATCATGGCCCTGGAGACCTTTGCTTTAGAAAGAGGGAGAGCATCCATCCAGAACAGGATATTCAGAGGCATAAAGGCTGGTAAAGGTGAGAGGTGGTCAAACGTTGTAGGTTAGGGTTCATTCCTATAGGGGCAGTGATGAGCAAAGCTGATTTCCTGGTAGAACAAATCCTAGAGACACTGCACAAACCAACCACCTGTTGGGTGGGATAAGGCCAAGTTGGTCAAGATTGATGAAAGAGCCAGTCAAGACTGACCAGACAGCTAAAAGTATGCAGCTCTCACAAGAATGCGCAGATTGGCAGTATCTCTGAAAGCCACATTTCAGAAAGGGAGCTTAGCTGGGAGATAGCTCAGTTGGTAAAATGTTTGCCTCTCAAGTATGAGGAACTGAGTCCAATCTCCAGTACCAACATAAAAAATGCTGGGTGGGGTGGAAGGCTCCTGTAATCTCAGCACTGGGGACATAGAGACAAGAGAATTCCTGGGGCTTGCTGGCCAGCCAGTCTAGCCTAGTAGATGAGCTCTAGGCCAATGAGAGATTATCTTTAAAAAGGGTGAGTGAAGGGCTGGAGAGATGGCTTAGTGGTTATGCGCTTGCCTGTGAAGCCTAAGGACCCCGGTTCGAGGCTCGGTTCCCCAGGTCCCACGTTAGCCAGATGCACAAGGGGGCGCACGCGTCTGGAGTTCGTTTGCAGAGGCTGGAAGCCCTGGCGCTCCCATTCTCTCTCTCTCCCTCTGTCTTTCTCTCTGTGTCTGTCGCTCTCAAATAAATAAATAAAAAAGTTTTAAAAAAAATTAAAAAAAAAAAAAGGGTGAGTGAAGTCAGGTGCAGTGGCTCACACCTATAATCCCAGCACTTGGAAAGATGAAGGAAGGGAATTGTCATGAATTTTAGGCCAACCTGCCTATAGACTGGTGCCAGGTCAACCTGGGTTTGAGTGGAAACCCTGCCTCAAAAGAAAGAAAGAAAGAAAGAAAGAAAGAAAGAAAGAAAGAAAGAAAGAAAGAAAGAAAGAAAGAAAGAAAGAAAGAAAGAAAGAAAGAAGGAAGGAAAGAAGGAAAGAAAGAAGAGAGAGAGAGAGAAAGAGAGAGAGAGAAGGAAGGAAGGAGAGAGAAAGAAAGAAAAAGAAAGAAAGAGTGGGCTAGAGAAATGGCTTAACAGTTAAGATGCTTGTCTGTGAAACCTAAGAACTTATGTTCAAACCTCCGGGTCCCCTGTAGCCAGACACACAGTGATGCAAGCATGCAATATCATACGTGTTCACAAGGGGGCACAAGCACCTGGAGTTCATTCGCAGCCGGCTGGAAGTCCTGACATGGCCATCCTCTCCCTCTCGCTCTCTTTCTCCCTTTCTCTCCCTCTTTTTCTCACTTTCTCTCAAAAAGAAAAAGAAAAGAAATACATGGTGGAGAAAAGCATTCCTGAGAATATCTTTTGTCCTCCACATGCGTGCACACTCACATCTACCTGCACACATATGAACACATCTTTACACACAGATATACGCACACATAATAAAAAAGTCTGGCAGTGGTAGAAAATACCCTTTGGAGTCATTTTTCTTATTTATTTTTAGTTTTCCTGTGCTAATTCTTTGCTAAGTTATCACCTATTTGATACAAAAAGTTGATAAGATGTAAGCTTTTTGGTGATAAGAACTAAGTTTGGTAATTAGTACTAATTTAAAAGTCAACTTACAATCATTGAGATGAAGCATGGCATTCTGACCTCCAAATCAACTAATCTTTACAATCTTTCAGACAGAACAGGGATTAAATATCAATTTGTGTTTAAAGCTTCAGCTAAAAAACTTATATTTTCTACTTGTTCATGTTTGAAATCAGGAACTGGCTAACATTTTTGTAAAACTCAACATGGCCAGTATTTTAGACTTTGTAGTTGTGACACAAGCCATTCAACTCAGTCATAGACAGTAAGTAAAGGAACAAATGTGGCTATAATGCAATAAAATTTCTATTTGAACACTCAGGTGAAGGGCCAGATTTGGCGCATTGGTTGTCGTGTGCTGGTTCTTCCTACATCATAATCTGTATCTATAATCAATGAGATTAACTGATGTTTTTCATTTCTGTATTCATGAGAACTGTTTTTCTTGTTGAGAGATCATTTCCAGGCCTAGATGGCACCTACATCTACTACCACCCCTCAGCACCCTAAGGACACTTTGAAGTCTGCATGAGCACATTCTGGGACCTTTCTTCTCCTTTAGAAGTAATCACACAATTTTTTCTGGTTGTCAGATATGGTCACCAGTAACTAAGGTGTTGATGGCAGAATGACCTCTGTGAAGTAAAGGAAAGGTCAGTGTGCCCCGGGCTGACAGGAGCCCATTTGTAACAGGTGATCATGGAACAAATCATCAGCTCAGTGAAAGAGCTCCCAGCATAGTTTCCTTTGGCCTAGAGAAAATGACCACCTTGGATCTACAAGGACAAATATCAAAGAATGAAAAGTAGGCTTCCAGCTCTCACCATCACCTTCACATAACTCTCAAGGCATGTTTCACAGAGAAAACTATAAAACTCTGGTTTATAGATATAAACCATAAAAACCTTCAGAAGTGTTATTTGCAAGCACTAAGAGAAAATACATACGCTAAGTAGGGCTCTGAGGGATTGAACGCAAGCTGCTTTCAAGGCAATCCAACAGAGAAGTCATGAGCCACATGCAATCCAATAAAACCTATCTATCTCCATGATATCCCCCATATTGCAAGGGACCAGACTGCACAGACTAGCTGGTAGCGATGGTAATGTGACCTGAATGGGATTCCCAGGACCTCAGGAAGGTTATATGAGGGAATCCATGTTTTTGAACTGTTCAGAGGAACAGCTCAAAGTTTTGTTACTGATTTTTATCTGCCTTTGTGTTCCAAATACTGAGCTAATGTGCTAGATTGACATGAAGATCAAAGACGTGCCTTGCCTCCAGAGAGCCTCAGTTTCAGAGAAAATAAAAACCTCCTGATATCTGAATACTCATTCATGTTTACATTTCTTTCTCTGCTGCACTGGTTAGGGACATTTTTAAAGAAACAGAGTTGCTAGTTTTAAAAGGCCAACAAAGAGCTGGGCATGGTGGTGCACACCTATAATCCCAGCACTTGGGAGGCAGAGGTAGGTGATCACTACCCTAAGACTACATAGTGAATTCCAGGTCAGCCTGAGCTTGATAAACCAAAAAAAAAAAAAAAAAAAGGCCAACAAATGATGTGCTGAATCGTTTGACAACCAATGGTATGTAAGGCATGGTTTTTAGAGACTTATGTACATATATATTTGCGCTTTTATTTTTATCTTTTGAGCCACCAAAAGAGTACAGTGCAATAAAACAGGCATCTATGTATCTATTACAAAAATATAATAAGTTCTATTAACTTGAGAAGTTTGATTTTGATAAGTGGTCATTTGGTTGCAACAACAATCGTAATTTACCATCTTTTTCTCCTCACAATGCATGGAAAAGTGAACATCATGCTGGAGGGATGACTTAGCAGTTAAGATATTTGCCTGCAAAGCCTAAGGACCCAGGTTTGATTCCCAAGGACCCACATAAGCCAGATGCACAGGGTCGCACATGCATCTGGAGTTTGTTTGCAATGGCTGGATACCCTGGTACATGCATACTCTCTCTCTCTCTCTCTCTCCCCTTCTCTTTCTCTCTCTCTAATAAATAAAATATTTAAAAAAGAAAAGTAAGCATCCTGAATTTAGCTCCATTCTTGTATTGTTTTGCTTTTGTTACAGTTTTACATAGTTGTATATAATTTATATGTCTTTCAATGGTAAAATTCACCTAAAGGGTTTGAGAGATGGCTTAGTGGTTAAGGTGCTTGCCTGTGAAGCCAAAGGACCACAGTTTGGTTCCCCAGGACCCATGTAAGCCAGATGCACAAGGTGGCACATGCATCTGGAGTTCGTTTGCAGTGTCTGGCAGCCTTGGCACAATCATTCTCTCTCTCTCTCTCAATCTCTCTCTCTCTCTCTCTCTCTCTCTCTCTCTCCCCCCCCCAACCCCGTGTGTGTGTGTCTCCCTCTCTGTCTCTTTCTCTGTCTCATAAATAAATAAATAAATAAAATAATTTTTTAAATGTTAAAAAATTCACCTAAAGGTTATCATTTGCCTCTTGCTTGCCTGATTTAAATTCTATTCTTGACTTTTTTATGCTGTCCTGTGTAGCTCTGCTCATTCCATTCAGCATACATTCTTCTGCTATCTGCTATGGTTTCTTTACCCATACTCCTATTTGAAGCTCATTCCTATCTTCTTACTGTGGTTAAAAACAAAACCAGGGGCTGGAGAGATGGCGTAGCGGTTAAGCGCTTGCCTGTGAAGCCTAAGGACCCCGGTTCAAGGCTCGGTTCCCCAGGTCCCACGTTAGCCAGATGCACAAGGGGGCGCACGCGTCTGGAGTTCGTTCGCAGAGGCTGGAAGCCCTGGCGTGCCCATTCTCTCTCTATCCCTCTGTCTGTCTTTCTCTCTGTGTCTGTCGCTCTCAAATTAAAAAAAAAAAAGAACAAAAAAAAACAAAACTAGGGTAGAGAGATGGCTTAGCAGTTAAGGTGTTTGCCTGCAAAGCCTAAGAGCCCATGTCCCATGTTTCAGTCTCTAGGTCCCACATAAGCCAGACACACAAAGTGATGCAAACACACAAGGTCACACACTCGCACAAGGTGATGCACACATCTGGAGTTCAATTACAGTGGCTAGAAGCCCTAGCATGCCAATTCTTTTTCTCTCTCTCTCTCTCTCTCTCTCTCTCTTTTTCTCTATTTCCCACTCTCATCCTCCCTCTCACTCTCTCACATTAAAAACTTTTTAAAAAGCCAGTCTGTTGGGCTTGCTTCAAAAAAATAAAATAAAATAAAACAAATCCACCAGCTGGGCATGGTGAAGCCCACCTGTATTCTCACCACGTAAGAGGCTACGGCAGGAAGAGCGTAGGTTCAAGGCCAGCCTGGACCACATAGCAAAATGATGTCTGCAAGAACTAGAACCAAAACCAACCATCCAAACAGAAACCCTCCTCAGTGGGTTCTTGCACTTGGACCTTTTCATACAACATACATACATCTCCATATAACACACATGCATTTTCATACAACATACATACATCTTCATAAAACACACATACATTTTATTTATTTATATGCAAGCAGAGAGAAAGAGAGGACATGCACATACACCTCAGGGCCTCCAGCCACTGCAAATGAACTCCAGATGTATGTGCCACTCTGCGCATCTAGCTTTACATGGGTACTGGGGAAATGAACCTGGGTTGTTAGGCTTTGCAGGCAGGCAGTTTAACTGGTGAGCCACCTCTTTAACCCACAACACACATGCATCTTCATACAACACACATACATTTTCATATAACACTCATGCATTTTCATACAATACATGCGCATTTTCATACAACATGCACACATCTTTTTCTTTTTATTCCTTTTTTTTTTTTTTTTGAGGTAGGGTCTCACTCTAGCCCAGGCTGACCTGGAATTCACTATGAAGTCTCAGGGTGGCCTCAAACTCATGGTGATCCTTCTACCTCTGCCTCCCGAGTGCTGGGATTAAAGGCATGTGCCACCAAGCCCGGCCATGCACACATCTTTATACAATATGCATTCATCTTCATACACCATACAAGCTCTTCATACAACATACATACATTTTGACTTTTGGATATTTACCAGTCTCTCCTTCTTTGTAATACTTATGAAAACCAAACTTCTGAGAGTACAAACAAGATGTGTTCAGCTCACTTCTCATTCTAATGGTCACCTGTGTATCTGAGCTGAGCATCTGGGCTTTCCAAAGCATTTGTTCTGGTGTGGGAAAAACATAGCATGTTTTTTATCAACTGTAGAATCCACCGGGACACCAGCAAACCAGACTAGCTTTCCCGAACCCACTTTCTGAGGACTGTGAAGTTTCGAAGAGTTTGTCATTCTGTGATCCAACAGGGAATATCTGCGTTCATGACGGGGACACTTGCCAAGTTTGAGAACATGGTTTAATGTCTGTGTTTTAGAAATGATATTTTCTCAAGTTGTATTCAAACTGTGGATTCAACTGGTTGATGTTAGGGTGCAAAATACTGAAACATGCATCCCTCTTGGTCCTTGCCTGGGAGGTCCTGAGCTGCTCCCCCCTAAGCACAGAGCCGTTTCCTGTACAAGCCCTGGAATAACAGTCTGGCCCCGGAGCGTTGCTCAGACACTGGGCTACAGCAACCTCAGTGGCCTGGGTCACTTCTGGGAAAAGTGACAATGACAGTGGGTTCCCTGAGTCCAGCTGGGGTGTTACGAGAAGCTACTCTATGAGCAGCTGCAGGAGATGACTTCTGGCCTCGCCTTATTTTGTTTATTTATTTGAGAGTGACAGACAGAGAGAATGAAGGAGAGAGGAAGAGAAAGAGAGAGAGAGAGAGAGAGAGAGAGAGAGAGAGAGAGAGAGAGAGAGAGAATGGGCATGCCAGGGCCTCCAGCCATTGCAAACAAATCCCAGATGCATGCATCCCCTTGTGCATCTGGCTTATGTGGGTCCTGGGGTAATGAGCCTCGAGCTGGGGTCCCTAGGCTTCACAGGCAAGTGCTTAACCGCTAAGCCATCTCTCCAGCCCTGGCCTCACCTTTTAAGGTAAAGGGTTGTGGAAGCCTCACGGAGAAGAGGAATATGATGCAGAACAGTTATTACAACTTTGAAAAGAGGGAGATGGAGGATTTTCATGTCATGTTTTTTAAAATGTTTACTTACGCTGTTTACTTATTAAGAGAGAGAGAGAAAGAATGAGCATGCCAGAGCCTCTAGCAACTGCAAACAAACTCCAGATGCATGAGCCACCTGGTGCCTCTGGTTTACATGGGTATTAGGGAATTGAGCCTGGGTCCTTAGGCCTTGCCACCAAGCACCCTAACCACTAAGCCATCTCTCCAGCCCTTTCATAGTGTTTTTTTTGTTTTGTTTTGTTTTGGTTTGGTTTTTGAGGTAGGGTCTCACTCTAGTCCGGGCTGACCTGGAATTCACTATGTAGTCTCAGGCTGGCCTTGAACTGGGATTAAAGGTGTGCACCACCATGCGCTACTCCTCATGTCATTTTTGTAGAGAAGAAAAGCAGCATGTGTTTGGGGGTGACTCTGGGCAGGAGCACATAGCTCTAGCAAACGTGTCATTGGGTTTTGGCACCATTGGGATGCTCCTCCTCTTACTTTCCACGTGACACTGGAGGTCCCGGCCCAGCCATGGCCACAGCTGCTCGGCTCCTGCGTCTCCCGTACCACACCCATCTGCTCATGCCCCGCCTCTCGGGCTAAGCCTCCCGAAGAATCCTGACAACAGGACAAAAGATACCATCCTAGAAGTCTGACACCTGCTCCTTGCTCAGAGAATTCAGCTGTTTCCCCAGACCTCTTCAGATCCTGGAAGTTTCCATCATCACCTAAAAATCCCCTTTCCCCAATTTCTTGACCTCACCTGATCCTATTCAGAACACTTTAAAAAACACATTCACCCACCCCACCACCGAGCTGGTTTCTCTTTCTCTTATTTCATATTTTGATACATGTATATACATGTATTCTAATCTTATTCCCTCTGCCCAGTTATCCTCTCTTATCCCTCTCCCACTCCGACTAAACCATTCTTCTTCTCAATTAATCTCATCCTACTTTGCCCCCTTCCCCCACCCCGCTCTTTTTTTTTTTTCTTAACCTATTGAGTTACATAAGGGCTGCTCGCATAAGCATGAGCATGGTAGGAAAGTTATGGACTATAGTATGGGCAAGTTAGCCATACACCACTGAAGACTAGGACTTCCCTCACCCAGCAATTATGAGCTGCCACTAGCCACGTGGTAGGTGAGGGGTCTCACAAGCCCTTCCTTCATCCATGATGAAATGCTGACATGTCCGTCTTGTGCAGGGAAGCACAGCTGCCGTGAGTTAGCTGGGTCACATCCAGAAGACTGTTTCACAGCCCTCCTCCCCAAGCTCTTACTTTTACATTCTTTTGACCCCCTCTTTTCTTCCAAGGTTCCCAAGCCTTGGAGAGGGTGATCTGTATGTCCCATTTAGTCCAGAGCTCACAATAGTCACTTACTCTCATGGATTGGTGCCCACCCGGTGGCTTCTTTCAATTGGCTGAGACTCTGCCCACTGAGAGCTTGCCCACCAAGTTCCTTGGCAGACAGCTCGAGGTCAATAATAGCCTTAGCAGTTACTTATGACTTAGTTTATACACAATGACCAGGATGTGTCTCACAGCCGCCCAGCACCATGCCAAGTCTAGGAAGAGGACACAGTCCTGGACTTGGCAGAGTACAGTCAGTGAAGGGAAACACTCCTTCCGATTGGAAGCCACTTCCATGCTGAGGTGTTGCAAGACGCTGCAGCCCAGGCGAGGCCTTCCAGAGGGGTCATCGTGACTCCTGAAGCCTAGGAAGAAAACCAAGAGGGCTGAAGGAGGAGGTCTTGGGAGCCTCTGTGTCTCTGCATATCTGGTTTGGTAGAAGTTGATTGTTCTCTGTGTCTGTCTCCTTCATCCTTATGCTGCTGCTGGGTTCACCAAGAAAACAGCACTCTTGCTTGAAGCAGACCTAAAATGAACCCAACATGGCTCAGGGAAATTTGCGGAGGAGGGGGCAGAAAAACTGTCAGAGCCACACGTGTTGGGTCATGATACACAGAGACATTTCCCCCTACCCATAACTGATGGCTAACTCCATAATGCATGACCCATATACCCCAACAAAGAGGGTACGGGGGAGGACAGGGAGGAGGCTAACCAGGGCGCCAACTTGACTGTGTTCAAAAAGTAATACAAAAGTAATAATTTTTTTTTTTCTAAAAGAGGGCTAAAGGAATAGCACTTGGAGCAGAGAATGCAAATGCAGACAAGAGAGAGAGCAAGCCAAGTGTGGAACGACCCCACTAGCACATTGGCCAAAAGAAGCAACACGATGATACTCACATAGGCTGCTATAGCCAGCACGCTGCTGCGCCTTTTGGAATGTACGCGTGACCGGGGAAGATAGTGAAAGTGCCGGCCTCACAATATTGAGGACCTGAGTTCATCCCCCAAGGTTCATGTCAAAATGCCAGGTATGGTGGCATGATCCTATAGCTTGGGTGGCAGAGAAAGAAAGATCCCTGGGGCACATTGACCAGCCAGTCTAGCCTAATTGACGAGCTCTAAACCAATGAGAGAGCCTGTCTCCAAAAAAAGTGGACAGTATTTCTGAGGGTGACACCCCAGATTGTCTTCTGTTCTCCACATACACATGCACACATGATCACATGCACTAACACACACACACACACACACACACACACACACACACACGCACATATGCCTTTAAAAAGGCAGAAATGGGGCTGGAGAGATTTTTTAGTAGTTAAGGCACTTGCCCGCAAAACTTAAGGACCCAGGTTCAATTCCCCAAAACTCACATAAGCCCAGATGCACATAGTGGCGTATGCACCTGGAGTTTGTTTGCAGTGGCCAGAGGTCCTGGAATGCAGATTCCCCGCCCCCCCCTTCCACAGCTCCTAAATAAATAAAAATAGTTTTTTAGTGCAGAAAGGAGAAAACGGTAAAAATGCAACATAGTCAAGCCAACGCCTCCCAAAATAGAATTATCTGAAACAAATACACATGGCTAGTGCTGCACCCTGTGACAATAGGTACATAAATAAAACAAAGGGCAGGAAATTTGCTCCACCTCTAACTAGACTGAGTGGCCCCCGCTGCCTACTTCCCGTGGACTGAGTCACTGAGCACTGTCAACTCAGCCTATGATTTTTAAGGTGAGATGATGGATCCAGAAAAGAGATTTGAGAGAATCGAATTCAAAATAGTGTATTTCCTTCCTAGAATTCTCACCGATTGCAACTGTAACGTCCCACCTTGCTTTCGGTTTTGTTTGTTTGTGACTTAGTGAAAGCTTCCCCCGAAAACCTAGAAGTCTGAAGATTAAGACTTCCTGTGCATGACAGCCTGTCGTCCTGAACCCTGGTCCAGGGAGCCAGCAGTCAGCACACGTGGTCAGAGGACTGGTACAAGTCCACTTCAGAACAGAAACTCAGAAACGATGGGCGATGCTTGTGGGTCAGCACAGAACCTGCTCACGATGTTCTCGGGGTCCGTGGCTACTGGGACGAACTTGGACCATTTGGGGGAGAACCTACAAAGATGGACCAGGAGGAAAGAAGGAAGCTGCAAATGAATTCAATATTTAATTCTCTCGGATTAGACAAAAAAAAGAAATCATCGATATTTCCATTTTGACAGGACTGATTCCTAATTGGCAAATATGAGCCACTTTTTGCTTATACTAGTATACCATAAAGGAATTCACTTACCAGAATTCCTATTCAAAAGAAAATAGCGAGCTCTGTAGGCGTCAGATATACCTTGGGCAAATGCTGCCCTCCCGAGGACTGTCATGGTATTGCAGGCTATCCGTACAAACTAACTAAATTTGAAAATTGTGCAAGCTGTTTCCGCCTTTGTACCTATAGCTGTCTCTACACACCGGTTCAAAAGCAGTTACTCCTGCATGATTTTTATAATTTTTCCCTTTAAAAATGTGGTTCCAGATCACTAATTAGAAAAATGTCTCCCATAAAACTGTTTTCGAAACCAAAGTTCTTCAAATCCATTTCATTACTCATGATTGGCCTTTTAAAAGTAATCCTGCAGAATACAAAATAAAACAATGACTAGGAAATATTACAAAGAACTCACGGAGTCTTAGAACAGTGCGTCAGGAAAGGATCATTGGGAACTACAGAGGGCCTAAGGCTTTCTTCACAGGATGACAGCACTCCACCTTTAAACTAGGAAATGTCATTTTGATCTAGTCTTCACTATGATCGCATTTGACCGGCTGACCTGTGATAAACTGACCATCAATCAACAAAGTGGAGGCAGACAGAATTCTAAGGCAGTGCCGCGAGATGACTGCCCCCTAGTGTGCACCTGCGTAATTCCCTCGTCAAGTGCATGCCAAGTGTGGGCCTCGGATAGAATCCATTGTCCCTCCTGGTCACTAGTCTGTTGACTTCGAGCTATTCTAAAAACAGATTATCAAGTTGGGAGAAATTTTCACTAGTCACACCTTAGAACAGTCTCTCCAGAAAGACGGTTTGAAGCCTCAGATGGCAAAAGAAAGGGGCCACCAGACAAGATGCTGCTACTACTCCAAGCAGAGCCCGAGACTGAACAAAGCCAGCCGAGCAAGTGTCTCAGTCCCCAAGCTCAAGACACCGAGTTCTGCTGGCGACATGAATGGACTTGGAGGACCTGATCTTTAACTTCATAAAGTAAGGCACAAGTAACTTTTTTTTTCAATAAAGGAAGGCAGCCCCTCAGATACCTCAAAGTCAGCCTAATGGGAGTGTCAAAATTCAGTTTAGCCAAGATTGGACGTTTAATTTATCAAAACTGTGAGATAATAAAATTGCAGTCATGTGTTTGTAGTAACGTGTGTTGATTTGTTAGCTGGCAATAGAAAATATGGTATTATTCCACTTGAATTTTTCACTTCATAATTTACTGTGCAGCAAAATGAAGCAACTTCTCCTCTGCCACAATACTGTTGAAGTTTTCTGATATATTGGGTGATGGACTTTCAATATTTCTTTCAGGGACGTATCAGAGCATTTCCTAAGTGTTTGACAACTATTACTTTTTCATTACAATAGTGCAATTATACTTTAAATTGACATTAAAATGGCATGCAAAATATAAAGGCATCAAGTCCATGTCTTGTATCCAAAAAAAAAAAAAAAAAAACCGAGCTGAGCTGAGAAGATGGCTCACAGTTAAGAGCAAGCTTAGGGAGTAAGGTGACCCAAGAGAGTGCTCGGACTTGATTCCCAGGACCCACATGCACAGCAGGACATGGCCACATCCATCTGTAAGTACAGTCCAGTAGGGGAACAGAAACTTAAGAATTATTCATCAGGATTTGGATCAGCAGACGGCAAGTCCCAGGGTCAGTAAGAAACTCCAGCTCAAATTAGAATGGGCAGAACAGGGCTGGAGAGATGGCTCAGCAGTTAAGACACTTGCCTGTGACGCCTGTTTGACTCCCCAGATCCCACATAAGCCAGATGCACAAGGTGGCGCACGTGTCTCGAGTTTGATTACAGTGGCTGGAAGACCTGGTGCACCAACTTCCTTTCTCCCTCTTCCTCTCACTCTTGCTCTCTTTCTTTTTGTTTTTTTTTAAAGGCCAGTCTGTTGGGCTTTAAAAAAGAAATGCTCATTATTAAAGAGTACTAAAAAAGGCCCGTCTGTTGGGAAAAAAAATGAGCAGCAGAGAAAAGGCACAGGGACACCTGATGTTCTGCTCTGGCCACTACAGGTAAGCTCAAGCTCACACTGCTGCAGGTGACGACATGGGTGTCTCAAGAGTACAAATGAATACAAATGCATACAAATGAATGCAGCACACACGCATGCGCATGCCGACACACACACATGCACACACACACACACACAAACTAAACAAAGAAAAACTTTTGTTATTGATGGAATAACAAAAATTATAAACCTGGGCACATAGTTCTAAATTTATTCTTAAAACTGAAAGCTTCCACAGCTTCGAAACTAAGGAAGCACCTGGAAATACAAAGTGTTGTGTTTGTTAGTAATGATTCGAGACAGAGAGAGAATATGGGTCTGCAGGGGCCTCCTTACCGCAAACAAACTCCAGATACATGTTTCACTTTGTGCATCTGGCTTTACATGGGTACTGGGGGATCAAACCGAGCCTGTCCGGCTTTGTAAGCAAGTACTTTTAATGGCTGAGCCATCTCTCCAGACCGCTGGAATATTCTTTTAAAATGAAGCTACTGTTACTAATTCTTAGCCATTCTGCAACTATTAGAAATGCTCCTAAGTATGGCTGTAGGGATGGGTTAGCTGTTAAGGCATTTGCCTGTGAAGCCAAAGGACCCAGGTTCAATTCTCCAGTACCCACAGCCAGACGCACAAGTGGCACGTGTGTCTGGAATACATTTGCAATGCCTAGAGGCCCTGATGTGCCCATTTTCTGTCTCTCTTCTTGCAAATAAGTAAATAAAATTTAATTTTAAAAAAGAAATGCTCATAGTTAAAGAGTACTAAAAGTTTACCTGGCAAGTTTGTCTATGGGGAAGAAAAATATTTTATAGATCTTTACAGAATGTAAGAAAAAAATATGCCATAGGATTGAAGAACTCTCATACTTTTTTAAAAGTACAGCTGTGGGCTTGAAGAAATTTCAAATACGTTTTACGAAGTAAAACAGCCCATTCCTCGATGTATATGAGCACATGTATTTTCATGGTATATACGCTGGTACAGGAAATCAATGAATACTGTCTGGATCAAAGCCTAACAATGCTGAGAGGATGAAATGAGGGTATGAAGAATGGCAGTAGGGCTGGAGAGATGGCTTAGCGGTTAAGCGCTTGCCTGTGAAGCCTAAGGACCCCAGTTCGAGGCTCGGTTCCCCAGGTCCCACGTTAGCCAGATGCACAAGGGAGCGCACGCGTCTGGAGTTCGTTTGCAGAGGCTGGAAGCCCTGGCGCGCCCATTCTCTCTCTTTCCCTCTATCTGTCTTTCTCTCTGTGTCTGTCGCTCTCAAATAAATAAACAAAGAAAAAAAATTAAAAAAAAAAAAGAATGGCAGTAGATGTGAGCACCGCTCACCAGCGTCCCCATGTTTTCTCCTTCCTAGACACAGAGCTCCGTGTCCTCAGCTTCCATCGCAGGCCAGAGAGGCTGTGTGGCAGCAAGTGACAGACATGCAATCCCATCGCTAAAACCACCATGGAGTTGGTGGTCTAGTTCAGTTCCTTTTTCCCTGCTACCTTGAACTCTGGTGCCCTCTGCTGGAATTCAAGAAGTAACACAATGCAGTGTGTAACAGGGAGGGGTGACCACACGCAGCAGACTTCCTTGACACCCTGTGAGACAGAGTACAACTAAAAAGCATGTATTTTTTAGTATTTTATTTATTTGCAAGGAGAGATAGATGAGAGAGCAAGTGAGAGAGACAGACAGAAAGGGCATCCCAGGGCCTCCAGCCACTGCAAATGAACTCCAGACACATGTGCCACTTTGTGCATATGGCTGACCTCAGCACTGGGGAATTAAACTTGGCCATTTGCAGGCAAGTGCCTTTAGCAACTGAGCCATCTCACCAGCACCAAAGTGTTATTATTGTTTGTTTGTTTTTTTTTCCATCTAAGACGTGGCAATTGTTACAGCAAGATCATAACACCAGGGATTGTTCAGCATTTTCTGTGAAGAGCGGGTGTCCAACCTTTTGGCATTGTGACATGATGTCATCTACACGTGTAAGTTTGCATTCACAGCTACAAGAGGATGCATGTCAGTGGTCCACAGGTTGGTAATATCTGCTATAGGTTTTATAAGCCATGTAGTCTATCACATATAATTTTTTTCTAATACCTACAAAATGTAAAAGTCCTCTTTAGCTTATAAAGTATAAAATCAGGCTGGAGGGCAGGATTGGACCCATAGGCTATAGCTTGCCAGCCCTGATCTAGAACACTATGTAATATTCATTTAGTGATTGACAGATTCCTCCAAAACTGGGGAAGACAGCCTCAAACCCCAACATTAGAGGGCTGGGATAACCAGCTAAAAGTACTTGAGGTACCCCACAAACAACTGAACATTATGACATGGTATATGAACCCTTCATCTCATGAGTGAAATAGGACTGAAGTGCGTGTTATATTATTCTCAGAAGTCCCATGTGGGTTTAAGCAAGTTACAAGGGGCATTGCTAAAACCCCTCGTCTAGTTCCCTAGTCCTTTCTTTTTTTTAATTTTTTTATTGACAACTTCCATAGTTGTAAACAAGGTCCCATGGTAATTCCCTCCCTTCCCCCCCCCACCCACTTTCCCCTTTGAAACTCCAGTCTCCATCATATCCCCTCCCCCTCTCAATCAGCCTCTCTTTTATTTTGATGTCACGGTCTTTTCTTTCTATTATGATGGTCTCGTGTAGGTAGTGTCAGGCACTGAGACACAAATTGGCCCAGTCCTTTCTTAAGCTCCCATTCACCTGGAGTACTTCCCACACCACCCACTGAAACCACCTACCTTGCCTCGGGATCTGCTTTGGGGAAAATCAAGGTGACCGTCTTTATAAGAGTGGGGTTCTTTGACAAGCTTAATATGCAAGGCCTGTTACCTGGTTAGCAGTCAAGCACAGTGAAATTAGGAAAATGGTTATCAGAGAACAGGGCTGGCCATGTTACGCTATACAGCAAGATAGTTAGGAAAGCTACTGCCTGTGATAACATCTACAAAATGGTGTGAAAGCAGACAGCCCTCCTTCTTGAAGGAAAATCAACTATCGAACACAAGCGGCCTCACTGTCTTAGCTCTGAAACCAAATCTTCCATCGAGCCCTGTCTACCTCACCGTTTCTATGCTTCTGCTGCATTTAACTTCTGGTCTATCCATGTCTAGGGGTGGACACAACCATTCTGTGGTACATATGACGCTGCTTGGGGAGGTTTCCCTATGCAGGATATGCGAAGCTAAAATCTCCATCTGTCCACCCTTCTTCTAGATAGGATCAGAGTTTTCTTGTCAGACACCCCTGCAGTGTGAGAGGTTCAGCAGTGTGTATATGCAGGTTAACACGGTAGTGAGGCTCTCACTTTACTCTGTGGCAGCACTGGTAGACGTCCTATATCTACCTGATGACAACTTTTGTGAGACAGGTGAGCACATGGCCTGTCCACTTTAGGCTGTCACAGAGCTGGCCAGCCACGAAGCCCCACAATGACCCCCTAGACCAAAATGAAGGCAGTGCGTGTATGGAGACGGGCCCCAGGGTAGCTTCAGAATCTCCATTTCTCCCATCCTAACAGCCTCCCTGGTAGCCCTGGTCTCTAGATAGCCATTCTCAGATGCCCACATCACCTGGCCTGTGGATCCTGCCAATGATGGTCTCAAAATTGCTGTATCAAACTCCACTTTTTTTTATTTAACAATGTCCTCCAGACTCAACCATGTTGTCATAAATGTTTCCTATTTGTTTATTGTTTTTAAAACCAAATAGCATTGCATATGTTCCACTTTTGAGGCTTTCAACCATTACTGGGCTTTATGTTATTTCTATAGGTAAATAATGCTGCAATGAACAAGAGAGGGCAGACATCTCTGTGATGTATGAATTTTGGTTCCTTGGGGTATATACTGATATTGGGGCTGCTAGCAGAGAGAGACAAATATTGGATAATCTCGCACGTGAAATCTAAACATGTCAAATTCACAGAAGTAGACAGAATGTGGCTACTGGAATGGGGACCTGGGAGAAAAGGAAAATGTTGGGCCACAAGTCCAGTAAAGTTAAAGCAAGACTTAAGGATAAGCTCTGGGGTTACCCTGCATGACATAGCCACTCTAGTTACTTATGCATATTTCAAAGTAGCTAAAAAGTTATCTTAAATGTTTAGCCACAAAGAGATGACTGCGTGTGTGTGTGTGTGTGTGTGTGTGTGTGTGTGTGTGTGTGTGTTTGACATGGTGAGCTACTCTGCTTTAAATACTTCAGGCTACCTGCACTGAGTCATGGGTAACATAGAATTGGACACCATTCCTTTCTTTCTCCCCACTCCCATCCTGCATGAGCAAGGACTCTCCAGTTAGCTCCCGCCTATCCTTTCAGCTTGGTTTCATTTTAACTTTTCTTATTGTCAGCTGCCGTAAGTATAGACAATAAGCCATGACGATTCCCTCCCCCAACCCATTTGCTCCCACTCAGATCCTCCCTCCATTGAGTCCCTTCTTTACAACTAGTCTCTCTTCTATTTGGATGTCCTTCTTTTCCTCATATTACAAAGATTTTGTGTAGGTAGTGTGCGACAATGTGAGGTCATGAGCATCAAGGCCATTTTGTGTCTGGAAGATCACATTGTATGCAGTCTCCCCTTCCCTGGCTCTTACATTCTTTCTGTCATCTCTTCCACAATGGATCCTGAGCCACGGAGGGTGTCATAGAGATGTCTCCGTGCTGAACACTCCACTGTCACTTCTCAGCACTATGGTGACTTGTGAATCATGTTAGGTGTCACCGCCCTCTGCAGAGAACCTTCTTGAACCAAAAATGAGAGGAGCATTAATATCTGGGTATAAACATAAAAAGGTGCTTACAGGACAGTTTGGTGGGCATAACATATACATTTAGCCAGAGATCAGCAGGCGTTACTCCCCTAGAGCTCATGACCTCCCCAGCCATAGGCTTTTGACTACGTTTCTAGTACCAGGTATGTTATTCCCTCCTATGGAGCAGGCCCCAAGTCCAGCTAGGAAGCAGTTGGTTTGCTGCACAACAAAGATGCCACCATTGCACCATTTGGCACCTTTGGTCTGGCTGGCTAATGTAAAAGCTTTCAGGGTCCACTGCTGTTTAACATCATTGAGGTCTTCTCTCTCCCCAAAGGCTGCATTCAGCTTGATTTCTTACCGCTCTACAATGCAGAAATAATGATCCAATTACCTAGCAATTTAACGTGTATTCTATGCAGATACTGTTCACTTGCATGCACTATTTTCTCAAGGAGTGCACATGCTCAAGTATTCCCATGCCTGCTGTCATCCTGAGATCCCAATCCCCTTATTGACAGGTACAGTGACTTACTAAATCCACACACGCTCAGATCAGTCCTTTTTTTGGTTAAAACTCTGTCTCTGGGGCTGGGGAAAGAGCTTAGCTGATAAGGTGTTTACCTGTGAAGCCTAAGGACCCCGGGTTGATTCCCCAGGACCCACATAAGCCAGATGCACAAGAGGGTGCATGTGTCTGGAGCTCGTTTGCAGCAGCTGGAGGCCCTGGCGCACCCATTCTCTCTTTCTCCCTGCCTCTTCCTCTCTCTCTCTCTCTCTCAAATAAATAAATAAATAAATAAACAAACATTTTTTAAAAAAAATCTCTGTCTCTGCCACTTAACAGCTCTGTGACAGCAGGCAGATTGTTTAACCTTTCTGTCCCTGAGTCTTCTAATTTTTTTTTTTTTTTCAAGGTAGTGACTCATTCTAGCCCAGGCTGACCTGGAATTCACTGTGTAGTCTCAAGGTGACCTCAAACTCACGGTCATCCTCCTACCTCTGCCTCCCAAGTGCTGGGATTAAAAGCTTGTGTCACCATGCTCAGCTGAGTCTTCTCATTTTAAAATAAAATAACAGGACTTAACTCTGTAAGTTTGTGTAAGGACCACATTAGCAAAAAGTTCTACAGAACTAATCCAAGTGCCTGGTATAGAGGACGAAGTTCATGAGTGTTACTATTACTAGCCTACCACTGAATTTAGAATAAAATGGAAGGTTTTTAACATAGACCTGAGTTTCCAAAATATCTTACCCTGCCTCTTTCTCAAATCAGTTCGTTTTTCAATTTTTGCTTGTGTGTGTATGTCATGTGGTATATGCATGTGTGTTTCCCATCAGTGTCCCATGTTCTCACCTGTAGAAAGGTATGCTGGCCTCTATGGCCAACGGGGAATATGAAGTAGCCTCCACCATTCTTCCACCCAATCTTACTCAAGCTGCAGTTTCTTACTGACCCTGGGGCCCCTGCGACTCTCCCCATAGGACTGGAGCTACAGATGTGCATGACCATGCCCAGCCGTTTATGCAAGTCCTGGGGATCGAACTCACAGTCTTTTAAGCCTCCTTGGACCCTCACGCTTGCACAGGAAGTGCTCTTGAACACTTGGGCCAACTCTCCAGTTCTTATCATTTTCTACACATCCAGGAGCACAGGTCCTGTGCCTTGCTTAACGTTCCACCACCATCCTGAAACGCTGAATGGTTTCAACAAGGGACCCTGCATTTCGGCCCCACAAGTCATGAGTCTTGTCTTGTCTTGTCAGTAGTTCTTAAAGTCCAGCCTTATCAATCAACCTTCTTTTGGTTCTTCAAAACCAGATTCTTTTCCCCTTTCTTCCTGAAATAATCACTCTCCTCCCAACAGCTCAACAGAAAGGCCTTCCAGTACTCTTGTAGGCAAATCATCCTTATCCATCTGCTCTTTTAGGCAAATCATCCTTATCCATCTGCTCTTCACCTCCTGCTGTTCTGCATCATAGCTTCATGTTTTTTGTTTTTTTTTTTCTACAAGGAAACAACAGTATTTCATTTACTGGGTTTGAATCTTTCTCACAGGCTCAGGAATGTGGTTCCCGTGAGGATAAGAGATGTATCTGTTATATAGTCAGCCTCCGGTTGAGATACCAGCTGCTCAATAAATATGTGTTCAGGGAATGAACTCAGGGACTCACTTAAGATAAAATAATTAAGCCATGTACAATACAAGGTACAAGCTGAAGCAGGAGGATGACAGGTTCAGGAAAGACTTTGGGTGTAAATGGGTGTGTGGTGGGGGGTTAAGTAATCACACTTAGGAAACCTGAAGCATCTGCTGATCCTAAGCCATCACGCCCTTTGGTAACATCATTGGCTGTGTCATTTTCTCTAAATCCTTTACCTTAAATGTTGCATTGTTTCCACTGGCGTTATGAGTTTCTGAGAACACCATCATCTACACATGATCTCTTTCTTCATTCTCTGGCTAAAACTTGAAACACATACACACACACACACACACACACACACACACACACACACACATAAAATGTACATATACACATATACATGTGTGTATGTGTGTGTGTGTGTGTTTTAAGTTTTAATTTCTCCTTTAGCCACCAGATGAATAACAAAAGAGAATTAAGATGTAATTTTCTAAACTAACAGGAAAGAAAGATAGATTAAACAACCCAGAAGACGATAAAATGCAGCCAATGGAAAAAGATGAGACAGCTCATAAAATGGGAGATTTGAATCTAAATATATCAGTCATAATTTTAGGTTCTAATGGCTGACATGTTCATACTAAAGACAAGTATTTTCATAGTTTTTTTTCATAAGATGAAAATTTAATGATGTTTTGTTTACAAGAAAAAATGTGAACGTTTGAGCTGGGTGTGGTGGCTCATGCCTGTTCTTCAAGTACTCAACAGGCTGACACAGATCATGAATTTAAGGCCAGCTTGGGATACACAGTGAGAGCCCGTCTAAATATAAATAAATTAAAATTATATATATGTATATATGAATATACATATTTTTAAAATTCTAAATATTTGAAAGCAAAAGGGTTACTCAAAATGACCAGTGACTGGAGAAATTGCTCAGTGATTAAGGTACTTGTTTACAAGGACTAAAGGCTCAGGTGGATTTGACAGTACCCACAAAAAGCCAGATGCACAGAGTGGTACATGCATCTGGAGTTCACCTACAGTGGCAGGAGGCCCTGGTACATCCCTTCTCTCTCCTTCTCCCTCTCTCTCTCTGCTTTCAAGTAAACATAAAGTGTGTGTGTATATATATGTATATATATATATATATTTTTTAAATCAAAAACTAAAAAATCAAAGACAAAAACTGAAACATATGATATAGCTACCTAATCTCAGAAAAGTAGATTTCTAAATATGAAAAGAAAATAATTCCACTGATAAGGGGTCCACTGTCAGGAAGATAAAACATATTAATCACATATATATCAAAATCACATGGCTTCATAACACATAAAGCAAACACTGGGAACTATGAGAAAAAACAGACACATCCCTCACTGAGAGAGGATTTATTGTGTGATGCTCTAAAAAGCAAAATATCCATAACATGTGATTTTAAAAATAGGACTGGAACAGGATTCTAAGCCCTGATGGTTGCACTGCCAATTACATACTTAAGGAAGAAAATTTCAAATAAGACAAATTCTTTCAAATAGTGTTAATCTAAAAAAAAATGAGTTGAGAATATACCTATATATAAAACTGTACTCTCATAAAATTGGACAAAGTTTCAAAATAAAATCCATCTAACTTTTACAATACCATATGACCATGCTGGGTTTATCTCAATAGTTCAAGGATGATTTAACAATTAATGTCAGCAAACACAGGTTGACTAATCATATTTTAATATATGCAGGGAATGTTTGTTAATATTGACATTCTTTTATTTAAAAGATATTAGCAAACTTGAAACTCAGTAGTAAAAGAAAAAGCAGCTTTCCTTTTGAAATTACCAAATAAAAGTACTCATTATCATTTATCTATAATATTGTACTAAAGGTACAACAATATTTCTGAAGACAAGCCAGGTGTGGTGGTGCACATCTTTAATCTCAGGACTCGGGAGGCAGAGGTAGGGGATCACAGTGAGTTTGAGGCCACCCTGAGACTCCAGAATGACTTCCAGGTCAGCCTGAGCTAGAGTGAGACCCTACCTTGAAAAACCAATACACACACACACACACACACACACACACATATGCATATATTTTTTTTCTGAAAGATATATATATATATATATATAGATATAGATATAGATATAGATATAGACATATAGATAGATAGATATATTCCTATATATATTCCAATATATATATATTATATATAAATATATATATATTGGAAAAGAAAAAAATGAGGATAGGGAAGGAAGAAATCAAGCTAACATCCATTCATTTGACTGTATATAAGGACTCTAAAGATAAATATAATGTATATTTAAGGTGTTGAATAAAACACTGAAAACAAGCCCTGGAGATAAATTGTTTTTGATATCACCAATAGCATAAAAATATCAAATGCCTAGAAATTACTGTGGCAAAAGTTGTCCTCCTCAGACATGTTATAAAACATCAATGAGAGAGTTAAGAGTACTCCAGTTAATGAGAGGAGAGGCAGAGCATGTTCACGGGGCAGAAGACTCAAAACTGTGAAGATTCAACTTCCCCCAAACTGAACGCACTCCCTGTCAAAACTCTCACTGGACAAGCTATTCACGGATACAGAGAAAGCAAGAATAGCTAAAACAGTCTTGAGACAAAGCAAGAGAACACAATTGTCCTGCTATTTCGGAAAATGCACAGAGCTATAGTGGCTAAAACTGTATAGACCTGGTGTAAAAGTAGACAGCCCAAAGAGACACAGAAGGGCATAAAACAATAGGGCTTACAGAAGTAGACATGAATGGAATTGTCGATAAGTGTTGACAGGATACCCACCCACGTGAAAAACATAGTATACTACTATACCTCCTAACTAGTACAATACACAAAAATGAAGAGTAACTATAAACCTGCCAGTGAAAGCAATAACAGAACTTCTAGAATACAGGCAAATGCTGTATTATGATCCCAGGATAAGGATATATTCCTTAAACAGGACATAAAATGATTAACCTTTTCAAAATGCATGGAAAATTAAACTGTATTAAAAGGAACAATTGTATTATCAAAACACGTAATTAAGAGAATTAAAAGTCAACCTATTGTAAAGATAATTTTGTAATTCATAAATGATGAAAGCTTGTCAGGACCTAACATACTGACACATACTCTTTCTCTAACTAGTGTGTGTGTGTGTGTGTGTGTGTGTGTGTGTGTGTGTTCATATATATGTATGTGTGTGAGTGTATCTATGTATGTATTCCTGGGGGTGGAGAGATGGCTCAGTGGTTAAGGCACTTGCCTGCAGAGTCTGGACTTAGGTTCAACTTCCCAGTATCCACACAAATGCACAAGGTGGCACATGTATCTGGAGTTCATTTCTAGTGGCTACAGGCCCTGGCATGCCCATATTCCCATTCTTGCCCTGTGTCTCTCTCTTTCTCTAAATAAAATACATTGAACAAGAATATAACTCCAAGAAGAAGAGATCATTGTCTTTCATAGTATGATGGAAGCAGACTTTTTAAAAATATAAATCAAGCTGGGCGTGGTAGCACATGCCTTTAATCCCAGCACTGGGGAGGCAGAGGTAGGAGGATCACTGTGAATTCAAAACCATCTTGAGACTACATAATGAATTCCAGGTCAGCATGGTCTGGAGTGAAACTCTACCTTGAAAAACCAAATATCTATCCATCTATCTGTCTGTCTGTCTGTCTATCTATCTATCTATCTATCTATCCATCCATCCATCCATCCATCCATCCACATACATACATATACATACACACACACCAAATATTCAATTTGAAAATGAATTAAATCCTTAACTTCTTCAGAATGCAGAGACCAATGTTTAAGACAATACTAACTTAAGTACATGTGTTCATAGAAAAGAGTGCAGTAGTGAAGAAAAACAGACTTGGATTCAGAGGAGCATGGGCTCCAAAGTCGGCTTCATGATTTGCCAGGCAATGTTCTCCAAAGTCTGACAGCATCTCCCTGGGATTCAAGGTCTTCACCTTTAAAATGACAGTAACAGTAGTTGACTGTTAAAAATAAATTACACAAAACTATATAAAATGCCCAGCATGGCTCCTGTTACCACAGAAACATTCAGTAAATACTCTTTCCTCTATCGTCTCATGTCCTTGCCTCACACTTCATTTTAATTCGATGTTATTTTAAAACAAGCTCTTATAGTCTTAGACTGAATTATATACAAGAGAACATTAAACAATGGCTGTAAGCCTATTCTGTAAGCCTATCATAAAAAGCTCTGCTTAAACTTTCCATGCTGTTTTCATGTGAGGTCCTCCAATGCATACAAACTATGATATGGAATGATGGTGTTTTGCCATCTTACTGATAAGAGACAGTTATTTCAAATGCAGCCTCCGTAAGATATCAACATCTCCACTGACTGCGTGCCCCTTCATCCATGTGTTTTTTGAGATCTGGAGGCCTTTGTGGATGAGACCTGAACCTTGTAGGAAAAAACCAAAACCTTATGGTTCTCATCAAAGTATTTCAGGGACAGAAAAGTAGCTTTTTTTTTGCAGAAGCGATTCTAAGGTTCCCTTGTTCAAAATACAAGCGTCCTTATCTAACAACATGGCCATGGGAACCATGTTCACAACCGCCACGAAACCCGCCCACGGGATGCGTTCTTCCTGCTGCACAGTCATGCGTGACCTGGTATTGCTGAAATAGAGTCTTTATTTCTGAACATTCCAAAACAGCAGTGTACACAGTAACAAACAGTAAGTCATATACCATAAGAAAGCATTCATTAGTGCAAATGGGTTTTGTAAAAGGTCTATCAAAAAGATTTATTTGCTTTAAAATGCATTCATTTCCAGAAGCATTGTTAATAAAACATTACAGTTTTCATTCTTTGTAATAAAGTATTGAAAATCAATTGTGGTAGAGTAGCAAACATTGCAGGTATTAAATGCAATGAGCTTGTGATGTCATTATAAATAGGAAACCCATGTACGACAATAAATTAACAATGAAAAAGACAAGACTGTTTTAACTCTGCCGTCTGGCTGTCTCCTTCCAATGATTTAGATTACATTGTGCTCATTCAACAGAAAATTATGTCTCAAATTGCATGGTGTATTTTTGCTGATATATCCCTAGAGCTAAAAAAATAGTACCTTACCACAAAAATATTTTTATGGCACAAAATTTAAGTTGTTCCATAGTGGTTCACACAGTGGTGTAAAAAGAAATAGGCACAAAAGAAAATAAAATTCCTGTAAACTATAAAAAAAAGTAAACCTCAAAGCATATGTTACAGAACCTAATTATAAAATATGAACATATTAAAATGTGGAACGTGTAATGGAAAGGTGTTTAGAACACGTCAGTAAAATGAAGAAGTTACCTTAAAAAACTCATATGGCAAAGCATTATTGACACGTCTCAGTTCTTTCAAAAAAGTATTCAGGTACAGAGCAGTTCTACAAAAATCTTCCTAGGTCTAAAATGTCACAATACTGCAACCGCAGTTCTGAGAATGCTGCAGTATCTCAGGCAAATATTTAAGTGCAATAATTAGTCTCTGGTAGATTGGTCCATTGAAAAACAACCCAGTAAATACGTTAAAATGTGAAAGGGAAAGAATATCCCAACATCCGCTGTTACCCAGCCAGCCAGGCAACATGACCCTCATTTTTCACATCGTTCCCAGTCGTCACGGGTACCCAAAACCGCGTCAGTAGCAACCATCTCTCCAATTTCCATCCCTCAGCGTGCTGAGTGAAGACAGCGGCTTTGGAGGCTGCAGGAAACTATAAAGGGACGAAGAAAGGAAACAGACCGTTAGTCACACCACAGGTCACGTCGTCTTTGATCTCCTCTCCCTCCACTGCCGCCCCATCCAGTAAAGACTATTGGCACTGTCCCAAAAGTACCTCGAGTTACACACTTCTGGACCATCACAGCCTATGGGTGTCTGCTGGAGACCTAACCCAGGGCAGAGCCACATGTGTGGCATGTCAAGTCCAATTTCAATATACTACTTAAAAATCATTCTCAAGATCACAATGAAAAAGATAAACTCTTCCATGGAAAAAATGGCTAAAAACATAATAGAAGCTTCACTCAATATAATCACATAAATGGATAGGCAGAAACTTTATAAATAATCAACGATTTTTCTATCATATTACCAAAGAAATTTTTTTAAAAGGCAAATAAAGCTTTTTTTTTTTTTTTTTTTTAAAACAGGGAATACAAGGACAACTTCAATAAAAACTGGATTCCTGGTAGCCATGAGTTTGCCAACCAGCAGGGCAGAGGTGGTTATAGCTCTGATTCTTGGTGGCTCTGGAGCCAGCCACAGTGCCCCAAAAGATGCCCAGGCAACCAGGATGGGAGCGCACATGAAAGCAAAAGACTTCAGGGAGGAGTTATGGTGAACAGCTCTCTCAGTTTATTGTCAGTGAAATGGGTCTATAAGCATCTGATGGTGGGGGGGAGAACCCTAAGGGGATTGGATGTACCAAGTTCACTTCTGATGCCAAATTAACATATGGGGACATTCATTTCAGCAGGTAGGCAATGGGGGAGGGGTGTCAGGTGATCTAGGGTCTCAGGGGGATGGCTTGTGTGAAGGCTGGTAAGGAGTTTCCTAGGCAACTGGCCAAAGGTTACAGGGCTACTGGCAAAGCCTAAGTTCAGGTGTGCTGGGCTTGGAGAGGGTGTGGCCTCCCATAGCCCAGGGTACCCTAGCCATGCCTGGCAGCTCAGGCCCCTCTCCTGAAGGCTCCAGCCTGTGCCTGGCAGTGCCTGACAGGTAATGACTGACCTTAGTTGTCAATTTGAACTAGATTTGGAATCCTTTAGGAGACACATCTTTGGGCAGTCTGTGAAGGTGTTAACAGAGAGGTTTCACTACGAAATGAAGACTTTACCTAAATACGAATACCGCCATCTCATGGGCTGAGGGTCCTGACTGAATTAAAGGAGAAATCCCGAGGAGGACAAGCATTCATCTCTTTCTGCTTCCTGCTCACCAACAAGGTGACTAGCTACCTCATGTTCCCGCCACCAAGCCCTTCTCACCAGGTTGGACAATATCTCTCAAACTGTACATCAAGGCAAGGCCTTCTGTGCATAAGTTGCTTATTGTAGGGTACTTGGTCAGAGTGAAGAAAAATGAATATAGTCAATCTGCCTTTATTTTTCTGTTATTTTCTTTAGTCTCTGAAGTTTATTTAAATCATAATAAACATCACTTCTTCCCATAAAACAAAACGGCAAAATTATATATACATTATAAGCAGGAAGAATAAATACTTGCCCCCACATTCTTTTCACAGTTTTGCTATAGTTCCCTTTCTCACATCTATTTCCTTGAAAGAGTTGACTATATTAATTCCATTTTCTCATTATCAATGTTATCAATCCAAGTTTGTTGAAATATGGACTTGGGTTATGTAATCAGGATTTTAGAGAACTCCTATGTAGCCCGGAACAGCCTTGAACTCAACAGCCCTCCTGCCTTATCACCATACCCAGCCTTTCAATTCACTTTTAAGGTCTTTTTGTTGTTGTTGTTTGTTTGTTTGTTGTTTTTGTTTTTCAAGGTAGGGTTTCATTCTAGGCCAGGCTGACCCGGAATTCACTATGTAGTCTCAGGGTGGCCTTGAACTCATCATGATCCTCCTACCTCTGCCTCCTGAGTGCTGGGATTAAAGGCATGCGCCACCATGCCCAGCAGGGCTTGTCTTTTTTACTGCTATGCAATACTCCAAGATATCCAGTTTTCCAGAAGGGTATATAATATAACAAGCTTGCCTAAAATGTCCTCTGTAAGTTGACATGTGGAAGTTGAGAAGAAAACATCTATGTAAACTATTTGAACTGACCACCACACAGTAGTAAATAAAGCTCTGCTGAGTACCACCGAGATGCTTTACAAACCCAGGACAGAGGCGGCAGTGTGGGCGAAGACAGGCAGAAGGCAGGAAGCCACACAAATTAACGTGAGGCTTGAGGAACTAACTGTCTACAGGTGAGTGTAGCTCATTCAAGCAAAAGCAAGTATGGGGCTGGAGAGATGGCTTAGCGGTTAAGCGCTTGCCTGTGAAGCCTAAGGACCCCGGTTCGAGGCTCGGTTCCCCAGGTCCCACGTTAGCCAGATGCACAAGGGGGCACACACGTCTGGAGTTCGTTTGCAGAGGCTGGAAGCCCTGGCGCGCCCATTCTCTCTCTCTCCCTCTATCTGTCTTTCTCTCTGTGTCTGTCACTCTCAAATAAATAAATAAAAATTTAAAAAAAAAAAAAAAAGCAAGTATGGAGTCAAAAGTGTGGCTAGGCTGGAGAGATGGTTCAGCAGTTAAAGGTGCTTGCCCACAAAGCCTGAGGACCTGAGTTTGATTCCTCAGTACCCAGATAAAGCCAGATACACAAGATGGTGCATGTGTCTGGGGTTCATTTGCAGTGGCAGGAGGCCCTGGCATGCCCATTCTCATTCATTCATTCATTCTCTCTATCATAAATAAATAAAGTATCTTTTTTATTTTATTTGTGTAAAATATTTTATTTGTATTTATTTATTTGATAGAGGGAAAGAGGCAGAATGATTGAGTGAGAGAGAATGGGTGCACCAGGGCTTCCAGCCCTACAAACTCTAGATGCATGCACCATCTTGTGCATCTGGCTTACGTGGGTACTGGGGAATCAAACCAAGGTCCTTTGGCTTTGCAGGCAAACGCCTTAACCGCTAAACCATCTCTCTGGCCCCAATAAATAAAGTATCTTTTAAAATGTCTGTTTGTGTTTTTTAATATTTTTTTAAATTTTTATTTATTTATTTGAGAGTGATAGACAGAGAGAAAGAGAGAGAGAGAATGGTCACACCAGGGCCTCCAGCCACTGTAAATGAACTCACGTCCCCTTCTGCATCTGGCTAATATGGGTCGTGGGTAATACAGCCTCGAACCAGGGTCATGAGGCTTCACAGGCAAGCATGCTTAACCACTAAGCCATCTCTCCAGCCCTGTTTTTTTTATTAATTTTATTTTAAATTTTATTTATTTGAGAGTGACAGACACAGAGAAAGAGGCAGATAGAGAGAGAGAGAGAGAGAGAGAGAGAGAGAGAGAGAGAGAGAGAGAGAGAGAATGGATGCACCAGGGCCTCCAGCCACTGCAAACGAACTCCAGATGCGTGCGCCCCTTTGTGCATCTGGCTAACGTGGGTGCTGGGGAATCGAGCCTCAAACCAGGGTCCTGAGGCTTCACAGGCAAACGCTTAACCGCTAAGCCATCTCTCCAGCCCCCCTGTATTTTTTTTTAAGTGAAGTGACTGAGAGATGAAAACAGGATTCAAGAGCAATGAAACTGACCACTCAGGGACACTTTCTTGAAAACTGGGAACACAGGTTAACTTATAAAGGATAGTGACCTAATATGGTTAAAATGAATCAAAGTGAGGGTGGTTTGGGGAACAGTTTTGAATTTTAGACTGCAGGTGAAGTTACTTAAACAAAGATCCCTACCTTCTGACAGGCTGTGCAATTTTGCTCCGGGGCAGGTTACTCCCGTTTATTGCCAGTGAAGGTCTTGGAAGTGCGCTGCGGCCCAGGATTCCAGAAGCTGCAGTGGTCGCTTTGTTAGGGGTGGGGATGCCTGTGTTGGAATAGAGCTGTAAGCCGTTGGAGATTGGCATGCTGCTGCTGCCTTGCACAGTTGGACTCACATAGGCTGTGGCTTTAAGGGGTTGCCGCACAGACACTGGGAAATGCCCCACACTGTGGACTCTGTGTTGAATCTGTCCCGGTGATGGAACTGGAAGACAAAACAATATTCATGTGAGGAAATCTCAACTTACACTCAACTAGAAAATGTTCCACATCCAGAGGAGCAGAGATGGTCTGAAAGGAAGAGATAAATGCAGTACAGATCTCAGACACCATACGGTAGGAGAAAATGTCATGTCATGTGCCTCCCATTCTGTCAACCAGCAATGCTCTGGAGAGCCTAAACGTGGTTGATCTTTGATCAACATGAGATCAAAACTCTACACAGCTTGTCTCTCTCGCCAAAATGGAGTGGCTTCGCTCACCCAAATCCTCAGAAACAGTGTAGTAAGTACTTGTAATGGTGACGATTTAATACTGTGTCTCTATGTAGACAGTTCTCTGGCTTAGCTATTGTGGTAGTTTGAATAGATGGTCCCCAGTATATTCAGTATATTCAGTTTATTAGTTTGTAGTTTGCATCTGCAGCCACCTGGCTGGAGGCAGTGTCACTAGGTGGATCTTTTTTTTTTTAATTTATTTATTTGAGAGCAACAGACACAGAGAGAAAGACAGATAGAGGGAGAGAGAGAGAGAATGGGTGCGCCAGGGCTTCCAGCCTCTGCAAACGAACTCCAGACGTGTGCGCCCCCTTGTGCATCTGGCTAACGTGGGACCTGGGGAACCGAGCCTCGAACCGGGGTCCTTAGGCTTCACAGGCAAGCGCTTAACCGCTAAGCCATCTCTCCAGCCCACTGGGTGGATCTTAAGGTGAGGTGGTGGGTTTTAGATTTCAATCTAAAGATATGCAAAGTGTGCCTGGCTGGAGCTCCTGAAGTGTGCTGTGCTGTGTGGCTTTTGGCTACTGTCCCTCTCTCTCTTCCTCTCTCCCTCTCCCTTCCCCCCTCTCTCTCCTTGGTCCTGTGAAGCAGGCCAACTTCTTCTGCTATTATAGAACTTCCCCTGGATCTGTAAGCTTCAATAAATATCCCTTCCTCCATAACTATGCCTGGTCTGGAAGTTCATCTCAGTGAGCCTGAATCTGTCTGCTACTGCTATGATCTACAAATGTGCATTATTTTTTAACTTTTTTTTTTTTTTTTTTTTGGTTTTTGAGGTAGGGTCTCATTCTAGTTCAGGCTGAATTCACTATGTAGTCTCAGGGTGGCCTTGAATTCACAGTGATCCTCCTACCTCTGCCTCCCAAGTGCTGAGACTAAAGGCGTGTGCCACCACGCCTGGCCTATTTTAACTTTTAACATATGTTTTAAAATATTTTGTAGTATTAAATGATAAAAACAGAATACCATCTATGTCTATGGACGTATGGTTAACATATCAAACTTCTTCCAGATTTCTCAATATTTCTAAGCTGCAAAGTTAATCTGTAAGTTTTTTTTTTTTTTTTCCAAAATGGACATACATCACACAACAAAAGAATCATGTATAAAGGATCTACTCAGTTCAAACCTACACTGTTCAGGGGCCAGCTGTCTGTCTAGAAGGATATTCTCAGCACAGGTCCATTTCTGGAACAAATTCAGTAATCTCCAAATTGTTACAATTTTGTCCCTGCTAGACAACATTAGGAGTTTTTAATAACTACTCTGAGTATGGTTTTGTGAACATGTCCTGTGACTCTGGTAAGCCATCAAGCCATCTGTATTCTCAGTCAGCGAGAACATGGAACACCCAGAGACAGGATTCCAAATCAGTATACAGTCCGCAAACACAGGAATGCTTCCAAGGGAGGCCACACAGTCACCCCGGTCTTGTCGCATCCTAGCAGATGACACAAGGCTGAGTCATCAAGCTCCTCATAGGTCCCTAAGAGTCCTTCCTCCTGAGCCATCCTGACCTTAAAAACTACAATGTATAGTTAAGTTTTGGCTACCTACATGGTCTTAAACACCCAGCAACGAATATCTCAATGTAAACAAAGATACAGGTTAACAGGCTTCTATGTTTGATGCTAAACAAAGGTATTTACTTCTCTTGGTCATATGCTTAAGGCTTAAAATATGAAGCTTTCCTGTCGACTTATGCATCCTTCCAACAGGACAAGATTCTCTTTAGCTGTCTTGGTGATAATCATTAAAAGTATCTATTTTTTTATTATTTACTTATTACAGAGAAAGAGAAATAAAGAAAGGAAGGAAGGAATGAATGAGGGAAGGAAGGAGGGTGGGAAGGAGGGAGGGAGGAAGGGAAGGAAGGAAGGAGAAAGAGACAGAGAACAGGTGTACCAGGGCCTCCAACCACTGCAAGCTAACTCCAGACACATGCACCACCATGTCCATCTGGCTTATGTGGACACTGGGGAACTGAACCTGGGTCCTTAGACTTCCAAGGCAGGTGCCTGAACCACTAAGCCATTTTTTTCAGTCCCCATCATTTTTTTAAAGCTATTTATCTTCTATAAATGTTATCATGGGTTCAAAAGAAAGGGCCAAAATAAAGGACCTACATACAGATGATGGTCAGACAAAAATTTAAATTAAAAAAGCCTCCTTAGTATGGGCCTTCTTTGGACAAACTCCCTCCTGGACAGATCTAAGAGTCATGCTTGCTTGAATAAGGCACAGCAGACATTGCCCCATTTCCCTAGTGGAAGTTAGAGGCTCTTCTAGGGAGGGAGAATGATGCAGAAAAGGAGCAAGGTAGCTTTTATTTGTTTGTTTGTTTATGTATTTATTTTTGGTAGTCCACCAGAGGCTCAAGGATATGCCACCTGGCTAGTCATGGCAGGACTAGAATCCATGTCTGACCAAGTGTCATCCAAAGAGGGCCCGAAAGTGACTCCAGTGACAACCTCCTGCCTCCTCATGACTCCCCCCAGACCGACACAGCTGTGGGCCAGCCTCTTCTAAGTCAGCCTCATGAGTCCACCAACCAATCAGCTCTCCCCTCTGGATACCAGGGTCTGATGGAGAGGCTCCTCCTCCTCACTGGATGTTTGACCCATAAAGAAACCTAACCATGTACGTAAATGTCTCTCTATCTCCCTTGGCACGTGTGTTAAGCCTCTTTTGGTCTCCTCTCCTGGAGAAGCCTGGCTTCTCAGCCTAGCTGGGGAGAGGGAGGATTTCTTTGTGTCCCCGCACTTCCCTGCCTTGATGCTGGGTGCTCTCCTGCTCTGCGTTCCACATGTGTGCGGGTGTCCAGACACTGTGTGCCTTCCCTAGAGGCTTCTAGCCCATAGACGTGAAGGGAGATTTTCTCCATCTCCCCTCCCCATCCCAGCCAAGCTAGGGGAGAACAACTTCTTTTTTTAAAATTTATTTATTTATTTATTTGAGAGTGACAGGCAGAGAGAGAAAGAGGCAGAGAAAGAGAAAGAGAGAGAGACTGGGCACACCAGGACCTCCACCCACTGCAAACAAACTCCAATACATGAGCTCCTTTGTGCATCTGGCTTACGTGGGTCCTGGGGAATTGAGCCTCCAACCGGGGTCCTTAGGCTTCATAGGCAAGCGTTTAACTGCTAAGCCATCTCTCCAGCTCGTGAACAACTTTTTTAGCTTGGGCTTCTCTGCTTGCTTTCCCTCTGGCTCTCTAACTCTCCCTAAAATAAACCTTGTAATTCATAACGTGCAAAGAAAAAGAGAAAAAAAAAAAAACTGGCAAGAGAAACTAGCTAAAATAGGCATGTTTCTAGTTTTGTATGTGAGAAATAAAGAATCAGAAAGACTACAATTGCCCGAGAGTCTATAACTGAGAAGACTCCAAGGCAAAGCTCTGATTACCAGTGTTCCTGCTGCTCCATGCTGCCTTTGCAGAAAATAAAATGCTCTAGGACTAAGAATCTTTGTGACAGTAACTAATGGCATAGGATGCTTAGCTTCACACGCAAATGAGAGCAGAATCAAGGCTTGAAACCAAAAGTGTTGACTGGCTTTCTATTATACAATAATATTCTTCCTTATATCACAGCATTATGCTTGACTTACAAATGATGCTTCTATTTTCTTAAACTCCATATGCATTAAGTGTAATTCTATCTTATTTCCCCCTCTTCTCCATTGAAGCATGAATCCATGGCTCTCTACATTACTCTATCAGTGATAAGTCACTTTTATTATTTATTCTGTGGCTCAGCTTTGGCCACTGACAGTTTATTAAATTTGGGCTTCTTTTTTCATTCTTCAAAGCTAGATAATCTGGATCATTTGCATTCTATTCTATTTTGAGTTACATGCATTTTTCTGATGCTCAAATATGTTATTAATGCACATAGACTTAGAGTCAACAAAATTCTTAATCAGTACCATATTTGCTATGGTCAAAACATATTTCTCCCATTCTCTACTTGTACTAAATTTAGAATTTCCTATTTCTCTTAGCTAAATTTCTTCATGATGTAATGAGCCCTTTATCTAAGCAAATGATATAAAGTAAGTTAGCAGTCCTCTGTTGCATGCCATTAGAAAATTGTCTTTACACACAATATTAATGCAAATATTTCGTAGGTCAAGCACTAAGATGCGGCTCTACAGCATGCAGTCATTCTCTCACACATTCACTAAGGGTTCATTATATGCAGTCGCATATTAGGCAGTAGGAATAGAAAATCAAGTAAACTTGGTGGTGGGTATAAAGGTAAAACGCACACTCCATAGGTTCTTGTTCCTCTGCAGTGGTGCTGTCTAGTAAGCTTGCAGAGATTTCAGAAGGAGCCTTGCTAGGGGCCACTGATGCCTTGACATTCTGTAGTGAGGACCCAATTTCCGTTCTTTTCCTGTCTGTCAACATGATGAGAGAGGGCTTCCTGCTCTATGCCTTCCAAGGCATAAAACTTACCCTAGGAACTGTAAGCCTAAAACAAACCCTTTCCTTCCTTAAATTGCTGCCGATCAGCAAGAAGAAAGAAACTGATACACTGGGGTCTAAAGCCCAAAGGGAGCTTACAACCTAATGAGGAAGATAAACATATTGGCAATAAAGCATGGTACAGGTCGAGCGCCCTCTGTCGGGAATGCTTGGAACCAGATGTGTTAAGATTGTGGATTTCTCCAGAGTTGGGGATGTTCGCATATATACAACATCTCTCCAGTGGGGACACTATCTGGGATGTGCAAAAACTTTTGGGAGGTGGGGACTAGATGAAGTAAATAGATCATTGGGTTGATTGATCACTGAAGGCATGCTCTACAAAGATATACTTTGTTCCTAGCCCCTTCCTGTTTGTTTTTGCTTGTTTCCTTGCCACTGTGAGGTGAACAGCTTTCTTCTCTAGATTTCCATCCACCAGGATATTTCCCCTTTCTTCAGGTCCATAGCAATGCAGTCAGCCAACAAGGGAGCTCAGCCTCTGAAAGTGTGAGCCAAACATATCTTTCTTCCTTTTAAATTCTCTCAGATATTTACCATAGCAATGGAAATTATGACAAACTAGAGATGGACCCAAGCACACATATAAAATTTATTTCTTTCAATTATATATACATAGCCTGAGGGTAATTTTATACAGTATTTTAAATGATTTTGTGTCAAGCAGCAGCATGGCATAGGATTTTCTACTTGTGGCATTAGGTTGGCCTTTGAAGTTTCAGACCTTGGAACCTTTGGATTTTCAGGTTACAGAAATTCAACTTATACACTGAATGACAGAGGTAAGTATGAAAGCCTCACTCTGTTCTAGAACTATTTTACAGTATTAAAAAGAATGTGTTAGGGTCCCCCATGAAGCAATGAAGATTTTTCAAACGCTGTGGTTGTTGGGAGCTTGGGAGATGACTCAGTGATTAAAAGTGCTTGCTTGCAAGCCTACAGACCAAAGTCAAGCACCTATGTAAAACTGGATACAACGTGACACATTATCTATGGTCCCAATGTGCCTACAGCAATGGGAGACAGAGCCAGGACAATCTAGAAAACTAATGTGCCAGCTACACCAGTGTACAAAGCAGAAAAAAGAGGAGGACATCCTTTCTCAAGCAAAATGGAGTGGGAAGGCAAATAACCCGAGGTTGTCCTCAAACCTCCACATGTGCTTACTACATATACACACATACATGCACACATTACAAAAAACAAGGGATGTGGCCTTTGGGCTGTACTATGAAGGTAAATAGAAGAGAGCTAGATGATGAGACAGGACATCATGTGGAGTCAAAACAACACAGGAGTAAAAAGGAAAAGCAGGCTCAGTAAGTAAAGTCCTTGCCTCACAGGCACAAGGGCCTGAGTTCGATCCCCAGCACCCATGTAAAATGCTGCTTGTGTGGTGAGCAACTGGTGAAGCAGAGATGGGAGGATCCCTGGAGCATGGTAGCCAGCTAACCTAGCCTAAATGGTGAACTCAAGACCACTAAGAGACCAGGTCTCAAAGGCGGTAGATACATTCCTGAAGACACTACATGCATGTGCACACATGTGCACCTGAACAAACATGCATGTGCACACACACACACACACACACACACACACACACACAAGCTCCATCAGTAACCAGATCTGTCCAGATCTGTGTTTGAATCTCTGCTCTTCCACCTGTATGACCTTGGGCAATTTAACTTAATTAAAACCATCCATTGAGATGGAGAGATGGCTTAGTGGTTAAGGCATTTGCCTGCAAAGCCAAAGGACCTCGGTTCAGTTCCCCAAAGAGGCTTATGCGTCTGGAGTTCGTTTGCAGTGGCTGGATACCCTGGTGTATCCATTCACTGTCTTCCTCCCTTCCCCTTGTCAGATAAATAAATAAAATATATAAAGCAAACTGTTCCTTCTCTGCAACATGGGAATGTAACGGAGACTACCTCACAGAGATGTTGGTAGAATTAAATATGACAGATAATGCAAATCAACCCAGCAGCACAGACTTTTTAGATTCATATTTATTTATTTAAGAGACAATGAGGAAGATGAGAGGACAAGGAATATGAACAAAAATGGGAACACTAGGGCCTCTAGCCACTGCAAACAAACCCCACTGGGTTTACATGGATACTGGGGAATTGAACCCAGATCCTTTGGCTTTGCTGGCAAATGCCTTAACCGCTAAGCCATCGCTCCAGCCCACAGCACAGATTCTTGTATAGAATAAATGCTCCATTTTATTTTCAGGAGCTAAGACATAAAATAATGAGACTATCACATGTTGGAAATTGCTGGGATCCAAAACTGGACTTTGACAGAGAGGTTTTTAAATATGAATTTGGGTGGAGGCTAGACATTGATGACCCTCTGCCAGAACATTTTGCATACACCTCGGGCCTCTCACGTTTGGGTGTGTGAACACTGGGACCGTGACCTGGGTTTTCCTCCCAAGGTCAGTATAACAATTACCCCCTGTGGTGGTTTGAATAGATGGCCCCAATATATTCAGTTTTTTTTATTAGTTTGTAGTTTGCATCTGCAGCCACCTGGCTGGAGGCAGTGTCACTGGATGAATCTTAAGGTGTGATGGTGGGTTTCAGATTTCAATATAAAGATATGCAAAAGATATGGAGTTCCTAAAGTGTGCTGTGATGTGTGGCTTTTGGCTTTTGGCTTGTGCTTCTCTCACTCTGCTTGTTACTGTGAAAGCAGGCCAACTTCTTCTGCCATTATGGAACTTCCCCTGGATCTGTAAGCATCAATAAATATCCCTTCCTCCATAACTGTGCCTGGTTTGGAAGTTCATCTCAGTGAACCTGAAGCTGTCTGCTACACCGCCAACAATCCATACAGGTATCCTATGTAAACCCAGGGAAAATAGCCTGGAGCCACCATATCCCTACCTGTGCTGAAAGTTACTGCTTACACAGCTGATCAGTGTTGGACAGAACATGAACAACAGGGGGTGTTGGGAGGCTGAAATGGAGCAGATAAAAACTCCTTTACACACACTACAGAACCACTTCATTTTGGAAGGAAAATGCTATAGAATAGTGAAAAACATGAACAAAATACCAGCTAGACAAAAGTAAGGTGCTTCTTGGTCTGAAGAGATGGCTAAGCAATTAAGGTGCTTGCCTGTGAAGCCTAAGGACCCAGGTTTGACTCCCCGGTACCCATCTAAGCCAGATGCACAAGGTGGCACATGTGTCTGGAGTTCGTTTGCAGTGGCAGGAGGCACTGGTGCACCAATTCTCTCTCACACACACACATGCACAAAATCACACACACACACACACACACACACGAAAACTTAATTCCCTTCTTCAAAGTGAAAGGATCAAGTTAACAAACAGTAAGAGAGAGGGTACTTTTGTAGGATGAGTGGATAAACTAGTGGCTGTTGAGTGTGTCTGTTCCTCTTAGATGTAAAGGCCTACTTACAATTAATTATCCTATTTGTTGCTAATGTAGGCACAAGAGGAAATACTACCTGACAGCGGGAAGTGTGAAAAATAAGTTACAAGACAAACCGAAGTTTCCCTCATTGTCCTTAAGTGAGAAGATAGAAATGTAAAAATAAGACACTTTCCTAATGGTATAGAACTAATTAAGCCACATTAAGGCATTAAAAGTCATTATACTTACTACAAGACTGTATTCTTGAAAGCCCATTTCCTGCCCCGTGCAGGCTTGAGTCAAAGCTCTGACTGTTCCTCACGGTGACGGGAGAGCTAATGCTGCTACTAACCGCAGTGGTACTTGGCATCCGGGCAAGATTAGGCATACTTCTTCGGAGCTTATCTGCAAGAAGAAAGAATGTTTTTACTAAGATAAAAATTATGACATTGCACTTGTCACACAAACATGGAGAGTTGAGTTCAAATCCCCTGTTCCCATATAAAATGCGCAGCATAGTAATTTATGCCTGTAATCCCAGCAATGGGGGAAGAGAGAGACAGAAGGATATGTACAGTTTACTGGCTAACTAGTGTAGTGGAATCAGTGAGCTCTAGGTTCAGTTAAAGATGCTATGTCAAAAAAATAAGGTGGCCAGGTGTGGTGGCACATGCCTTTAATGCCAGCACTTGGGAGGCAGATGCAGGAGGATCACTGTGAGTTCAAAGGCAGCCTGGAACTACATAGTGAGTTCCAGGTCAGCCTGAGCAAGATTGAGACCCCACCTTGAAAAAAAAAAACTACTAAGTAAATAATAAGATGGAGAGAAACTGAGAAAGATAGCTGATGTCAACCTCTGGCCTTTACACACATGTATCCACACATATGGACATGCATACACACATGTACACCACACACACATACAAAAACCTAACTAAAGAAAAAAACATAGATTTTTATCACTTTCATACACAAATGTCCTATTCTGCTCAATAACAGAGAATGAAACTCTTATATAGAAGATATATTCTCCACCAGACTTCTAGAGACTGGAGGCATGGCTCAGCAAATTAAGTTGTTTGCCCACAAAGTCTGCCAGCCCAGGTCCAATTCCCTAGCCACTTATATAAAGCAAAACAGGCATTTGTTTACAGCAGCAAGAGATCATTGTGTGCCAATACACACAGTACAAATAATTAAATAAAAATTATAGAGCTGGAGAGATGGCATAGCAGTTAAGGTACGTGCCTATGAAGTCTAAGAACTCAGGTTTGATTCTCCAGGTCCCATGTAAGCCATGCACATGGAGGCACATGTGTCTGGAGTTCATTTTCAGTGGCTAGAGGCCATGGCGCACCCATTCTCACTCTGTCTCCAATAAATAAATAAAAATCAACCTTAAAAAAAAATTCCAAGAGTGGTGGCACATGCCTTTAATCACAGCACTCAGGAGGCAGAGATAGGAGGGTTGCCATGAGTTTGAGGCCACCCTGAGGCTATACAGTGAATCCCAGGTCAGCCTGAGCTAGAGTGAGACCCTACCTCAAAATTTTTTTAAAAAATAAAAAATTATAAGCAAAGAATTCTATCCAATACACTGTTAATAAAAGAAAATAAGTCTTGTACAAAAAGCCAAAAAATAAAACTAGCTACTTGATTAGCTGTCTTTTTCTACTCAGTTAAGTAGATAAAATTCTACCAAATAAGGTTATCATATAATCTAATTGCTATTTCATTGCAAAAACTAGCAATAAATGCTAAAAAAAAAACAAAAAAAAAAAAACAGGAGTTGAAACCAAGATTTACTGAAAATTTCACTGACATATCCAAATGGAGCACATTAATAAAGTTCCAACATGAGAGATTCTTAAGATTCCACTAGTCACATCAATTGGAAAGTTTTGACCCTCAATAGCACGCAAAGTGCGTGAGTACTTAGAAAAGACAGAAAGGTTGTAGGTGTTGTTTTTTTTTCTTCTTCTTCTTGTAGGTATGTTTTCTGCCACCAATAGGCAGCAGAGAGTCATATACAAAATGTGGCTGAGATCTGAAAACCACACGAAACAAGGCAGCTGAACCTCTATCAAGGTGCATAAGCCTGGTCACTCACACTCAGAATATATGTAATCTATCTGAATACTGGGCCAAGTCCTTACTAGTCACAAAGCTGAATTCATCTCATTCTCCTCTTTACTTGATAGCCCTGTGCTTCCCCAAACCCCCCTCCCTTCTGCATTCTAGACTCCAAATCCTATCCATTCTAATGTTTAGTAGATCTCCCAACACCAAGTTCTGACCTAGACTCGTCTTTATCACCCAGTTCCCAAAAAACTGGTCTCCACAGACCCGGCCTTGTTATCCCAATTTGTCTACTGTACAGTCAGCTCCACTTTTCCTAGAACATAGGGCATATCTAGTCATCCTCTGGCTTACACCCTTCCAATGCCAATCCCTCACCTTGACTTCCACCCCACAGCCTGGGGTGGTTTACATGGACGTCTCCCAATTGATTCAGAAGTTTACTGAAAGCTTGTGACTTGTATCTCCAACTGCCTGGCTGGAGGAGGTGTCACTGAGGGCGGGTCCTAAGGTCCAGGCCTAAGGTGTGGAGGTGGATTGGGAATTCCAGTCTAAAGATACACCAAATGCTTGAGCTTTGCCTGGAGTTCCTGAAGTGTACTTGCTTGTGGTGCCGATGGTGCCTTGTGGCTTTTTCTCTCTCTTCTTGGACTGGTGAAAGAGGGCCAGCTTCTTCTGCCATTATGGACCTTCCCCTGGATCTTCTTCCTCCCATAAACTGTGTCTGGTCTGGAGGTTCATCCCTGTACCCTGAAGCTGTCTGCTAGACTTCCCAAGCTTCTGAACATGGCCTCCTGTCAGTTGGCCTGTTCCCAGGCACAAGGAAGCACTCTCTAATGGTAAGCACAATGGTCCCTCCATGTAGACACCTTTTCCCATGTAGTAAATAAAACGAAGGAATGAGCTTTTGGAGGACCCCAAACCATTGCAATACTTCAGTTAGTTGTACCTCTTTTGCTGCACTCAACTCCACATGGTATGTTTATCTTTATTACTATATACTCTAAAACACATAACTACATTTACCAGAACATACAACCTTGTGGTCTTTTTCTTTCAAACTAAATGAGAAAAATGAATACTTGCATACTCTAGCAAATACATTTGAAGTCACACCACACTGATTTTGTCTTTCTTCCCCTTGTACATGACGCCCACAACATTATTTGTTTTTTATTAACTGTTCTTCTGTCCAACAATATTCTTCCTCCATAGGTAGTCTAGAGAACATACAGAAAATTTAACAAGTATAATAAGCATACTTATATACCAAGAGTAGAAACGTAAAACTTGGACAGTTTTAAAACAGAAGAGCAACTGAATTATCTGTGGTGGTTTGAATGAATGTCCCTCAGAGACGTAGGTGTTTTATTAACCTTGTAATTTGGAACTCCAGCTTCCTGGCTCGAGGAGGTGTCACAGGGGGCAGATCCTGGGAGTCCTAAGGTGTGTTTGAGGGCAGATCTGATTTCCAGTTCAAAGGTGTACAGAGAAGTCTGAGCCCTGGCAGAGTTCCTGATGCTTGCTGCCTATCCGTGCTTGTAGCCTTTGGTTTTTGTGGGGTGTGTGACTGTTTCTCTGTTTGGATGTATGGAAGCGGGTTCTTCTGCAATTTGATGAAACTTTCTCTGGATCTGTAGGCTTGAAATCAATCTCTTCCTTCCTTAAACTGTAGCTGGTTTGATAATTCACTGCAGCAACATGAAGCTGTCTACAACAATATTTAACGCAACTTGCCAACTCTTGTTAATACTTTAAGAATTAGCACAACTCTCTCCCCACCTTAGAGAAACTTTCCTATACACCTTCGCACTGAGGTGTCTACCACTCTCACACTTCCTATTCTTAGTAAACTGCCACTTGCTCTCCTATTTCTTGGTTATTTTAATTACAGTAATTTCCCCTTATTCTCAATTGATTCCTTCTAAGAGAACTGTAGATGTCTGAGACTATGGAGAATACCAACACACACACACACACACACACACACACACACACACACACACACACACATACTTTTCCTATACATTTATGCCTAAAATAAAGCCTCATTGATAAATTATACATGCTGAGTAATAATAAGACCTTATAAAATGTATTTACAAATATGGAATACAAGTTATTCACAACTTATGAACCATTTTTCTCTGAGATTTTTTTCCCTTCAACATCTTCTGATCACAGTAAACAGTAGGTAACAAATTACAGAAAGAAAAATCTCCAATACGTGTTACTACTGTACCTCCTTGGGCTTTTCCTCCACAGTACTGGGGACTGAATCCACAGCCTCACTTACACAAACGCTCTATCACTGAGCTACATTCCCAACCCTCTACAAGGCCTATTTTTAATAGTATGTCTTATATCCCCCAATTCTTATTAAAGCCCCTGCTCCATGCAGCAGGTACTTACAGCAGTTAACAAACATTATCCTGAGTGTGTAAACAGAGTATGTGGTGAGAACAGAATTAAAAGAGAAGGGGATAAAATGTCAGTATGTGTACATCTAGTCTCCTGAACATTGCAAATACTGGTTTGGAGATCCTAGTGAACATATGACTAAATTACTTTCAGTACTTATTATTTAGACAGTAGGAAGGCAAAGCAAAATAACTGTGTGCTACTGAACAGCAAATTGACCTTCTGTATTTTCAAATTTTCATTTCAATAGCTGAGGATGCATCTCAGTGGGAAAACACTCACCTGACATGGACTGGGTCCCAGGTCAATCCTCAACAACACAAAAAATAAATAAATTACATAAAGAAATACTGTCTGTCTATTATAAAAGTTCATTACTATAGAGAAATATTTTTTAAAAACCATCAAAACTATACATATGTATTTTTCCTACATCTACCAATTGTGTTCATTTGCTCATCATTAATTCATCTTGACTTACACATTTGTTTGTCCTATAAATATAAAAGCTACAAATAACTTGATACCTTAAGAGCATATGAATAGTCTGGGAATAAGAAAATTCTACAGAGTCACAATACTTTCATCACAATCACATTAACAACATCGAAATGCATACACAATTTTTTTCACACATCTCAGGAATGTCTTCCATTTAAGATTTCCATTCTAAACCATGATCTTGTCAAGGTACATAGGATTACATGCAGTTAATCTCCATTAATCCAGATGCATTAGTCCTTAAAACCAATCTTTAATCATATTTAAGCACCAAGTTAATTTTACAAAGCTGTAATTCTGAAATATGCTCTTAAAAATAAAGCTTTCCAAAAGTAAATATTTAGGACACTGTGCTTCTGGGAGCTAAGCTGTGATATCAAAGTTGTAGCAGACCATCTGGAAATGAGGTTCACTTTCCTGCCAAACAATTTGGAATGTATTATTAATTATACACACTTTAAAGTTCAAGGAATGAAAAGTAATATCCCAACTCCAGCAATTTTCATGTTCAAGGACTGACATGCAGCCAGGAATTGGAAGACCAAAGAAAGAGTTCAAATGAGTTTGCTCATAGTCAAGAAGCAGAGCACTCAATGGAATCAAGTTGATTCCAGAATCTTCAGCAACCAAGGATACTCAGTTATTCACCAAATACCTGGCTTCATTGGCCAGTGAACACAGAGCCCAGGAGGTCCCCATGCCACCAATGAGTGCAACACGCCACCACAAACCCCTGCCACAACACTAACAGAACAGAACAGTTGGAGAAGAATTTGCCAAAAGTTAGTTACTTTTGATATCTGACAAATTATCTGCTATCTGGCCAATATCTTCCTTTGAATTCAATGATTCCTCTAAATATACCAAAAGCTTTTATGAGCTGTCTCTTGAATTGAGGCAGTTGTAGGAGCAATTAAAGCAGAAATGCAATATATCCTATATTATATATAATATATAAATATATATATCTAATCTTCGATTACTTAAAAAACAGATTGAAGAGCTAATATCCTCTCCCATCTAGATTGTTGTTTTAGTCAAACAAACACTGATTATTATGGAAGTTACTGTATTTTTCTTTGTTTCTTTTTCTTTTTTTTTTTTTTTTTTTTTTGAGACAGGATCCCACGTAGTCCAAGCTGGCCTCCAAACCACTATGTTGCTGAGAGTAACGTCAAACTTCTGATCCTCTTGCTTCCACGTCCCACATTCTGCCACTGCAGGCATGAACTCCCTGCCTGGTTGATGAGGTGCTGTGGATCAAACCCAGGGCTTCATGCATGCCAGCCAAGTTTTCTACCAACTGATCTACATCCCCAGCTCCACAAGGTTATCATTCTTATTTATTTCACAATTGGACTAAAATAACATGATGTGGTAGCCAATGAAAATTCAGATATCTGAGCCATGTGTTTAAAAAAGTTCAGAAAAAAAAATAAAGTTCAGAAAGTATGGGCGGAGTGGGAGGCAAATTTTATTCTGCACATTTACTCCGGGAAAGGTGGCATTCATTATTTAACTTATTCCTTATGACATATTTAGATGGGGAGAATATATACCAGATGGTTTGGTGTGAAACTGTAGCTAAGTTTTTTAAAAGACAGATATTATCTTGTTTGCATTTTGCAGCTAAGGAAACCAAAGCTTAGAGACTTGAGAAACCTCACCATGAAAGGGCTGAACAGCACAACAGGACTGTAACTCAACAACCATTCATTCACCTGTGCCCTCAACAGCAAGCGAACTAACCGGAAGTCACATCCACAAAATCACTCTTGTGTTCCATCTTCTTTGGCATACAGAAACAAGACCACTGCACTAAAATAAAACCACCACGACCAGATGCTGAATTGCTGTAGGTGCCCACTTTTCTGCCAGCAGTATCATGGCATGGGTTTCAGGGAAACATGATCCTTTTCAAAATGGTTAAGTGATGAAAACAGGTATCACTTTTCACGGTACAACAAACCATGGCATAGAGGAAAACAATCCCACTGGCAACTCGGTTCAAGAGGCAGAGCTGGCACCTGCCTGACAATTCAAGCATGGTGCTCTGAAACGCTTGACTAAAAACCTTCCGGGAAGCAAGCCCAGGCGCCTGTCTCCCGACTGCAGCATGGTGCCATGACATCAGGTATGCAAGGACAAGGCAGCACCGTCTGGCTGGTACTATAAGCTTTGCATATCAGTCACGATAACATTCTTTAACTGACACTCTTTTAAGTTTGAAATCAGAGCTACTTAGAAATTAGGAATACAATATTTCAGATACTGATGAATAATCTGTCAATTTTCAGTAAAGGTATAGGTACACCTAAAAGACAGACTAAATGACTGACCTGAATCACAAGGCCCTGGAGAAGGTATGATGAAGACTAACCTTAATCCTCTCCTGTTTCTCTCCCTCCCTCTCTCTCTTCCTCTCTCTCTCTCTCTCTCTAACTCTTTATATTACCTACCTTTTTCTTCCTTCTTTTCTTTGGCGCTGACCTGTAACTCCCAGTTCCAGCCTGTGGCTAACATCCACAATGAGCTTTTTATCAGAGAGACCTACAAGGTTTCCCAAAAGAAGGCAGATTTCTGTTGGAGTACTTGTTGACCCACCAAAGGTCAGTGGTAAGACCCTACTGCTGAATACACCATATGCTGTTGATATGGAACATGGAGTGACCTAGCTGGAATTTGGAAGAGTCAGTCACCAGACAGCTCATCAAATGCCAGAAGGTGCTACATGAGCAGTTGGGGGAAAATGACCAACATCTGTCCAAGCAACTCATTGTCTAAGCTACTCAGCAGCAAACCATCTGATGTGATGCTCACCTAAGTGCAATAGTGGCACACAGCCATGGTGAGAAACCAACTGCTCTTCATTTGACTAACTGCTATGCTCAGTAGAATGAACCCATAGCTGAAGCTGGGAAACATGTTAGAACCATATCCAAAAATGAGCCCACTCTCCATTATCAAGCTACCATCAATGGTGGGCTACATGAGGGCCTATACCCATTAAATTCTCTCTAACAATAGCAACAAAAAACAATGGTTATCCCATTTATCTGGTGCTGACTTTACTCTCTGTTAGAGAATTTGCTTCTCTTTTTCAGATGGATGCAGATCCTAAGGATAGAACCAACCTATCACACCTCAAAAGGGCCCCAGCTGAAACTAAGAGTAATTGGGAAAATGAGAAAAAGTTTGTTTTTTCTTTCTTTTCTTTCTTAGTGAACCTGGTACCAGCACAAGGGTGAAGAAGACAGTTCACACAGAGAACACTGAACTCCTACTAAACCAGATATCCAGAGACACAGAGGCTCCCAAGACCTTATCATTGAAGTAGGCCTAAAATGTACTCAACATGGTTCAGGGAAATTTGCAGAAGAGGGGATGGAAAGAATGTTAGAGCCACATGTTGGGTCATTATACAAAGACACTGCCTCTTACCCATAACTTTTGTCTAACCCCACAATGCATGACCCATATTCTCCAATGAGGAGGGTCCCTGTGGAGGGGGAGGACAGAGAGGAGGCTAAAGATGTTACCAACAATCATTGTATACACTGTGTACATATAAAAAAAAATGACAAAAAAATAAAAAAGATACAGGAACAAAGGAAGAATAGGTAAAAACTAAAACTGTGGTAAGAGTTGATCTCTAAAGAAAGTTGTATTTGCTCTGGCAATACTCTTACATACAATCCTATTGCTTCTAGGTCTAACTTTGAGAAACTGTATGATTTAATCATGAAAGCCTTTGACTAACTATATAAATACAAAAAACATTAAGTACTTCATTTTTCTCTATTATATAGTATTTGCATGAGAGGGTTTGATTAATCATTAGTATAAAACCACACCAGCCTTGGAGCATTACACGAATGTTCTCCCTAACATTCTTGGACCCCAAGGAGCCAAATTCCTAGAAATGTGAGGAAGATAAATGACGAAAAGAGAAGAAAGAAAAATGAGAAAGGGAATGGCACATATTCCAACCCACCACATTGTCACAATAGAAGAGTTTCCATGCCAATTACCAGCCTCCATAATCCCGCTGCTTAAGAGATCCTAATTCTAGGTGTCAGGACATCAGACTGCATCCACCCAACTCTCCCTAAACTTGGGAGTGAAAAACAGCACCCTCCCAAGAATTACTGTCCATGCCCACCATTTCTCTGAGCTTGAAATAGTTAGTAACCAGTGGATGGCTGCAATCCAAGACGTTAAGATTGCAAGGAGCATGACCATGCACTTGTCACCCTGCATAACCACAGCTATACTGGTAGCAGAATAAAGATGTTCACACATAGAACTCGTTTTGAGCCAGAGGCATCATGGTGATTTTCCTGAGGTCATAAATCTACAAACTCGAGACACCGAAGGTCTCAAGAATGAGCTTAATCAGTGTGAGCACTGTCTGTCAGTAAACAACATCAGCCGTAAAACAAGAGCCTACCTCCACTGGTCCTATTTGGTTGCTGGTCTGGAGTTTGGGCTTGAGGTGAGTAATACTGTTGCTGCTGGTAATTACTTGAAGGAAAATACTGGGAGCTGGTGCTGCGCCTACAATCCCGGATGCTGGAGAAAGTCTGTGAGTGGGGAATGCCTCTTTGGAAAGGGGAGCATCTGGGAAGGCGAGGCTGAGGGGGTGGCAGGTGATCGAACTCTTCCTCATCCTCCAGACTGTACCGGTCGTACTCCTGGTCACTACAGGGCCCTTTTTTCCCTGAACTCAATGACACACTGGAGCTATGCCTTGACACAGATGCAGACGTAGAAGCATAATCTTGCCTGAGACCTGCAAAAAACAACACACGGTGTTACCTTGCAAGGCATCTGGATATACCTCACTTTAAATGAAAAGTGAAATTTTATAAAAATCTGTGCCAATACATTATTCAAACAGACACTCGTCATCTTGTTCTTCATTTGTTAAATTCCCCCTTAAGACACAAATATACATATTTATCTACCAAACAGATACCTATTATCAGGCCATTCAATGTTACAAAATCATGAACACACACACACACACACACACACACACACACACACACGGGCAGTGAAGATTAAACACGCCTGCCACAGTTCCAACAGTCATTATCTATGACCTCCAAATGATCCCTTTTCCACCTGGCGCTACCTAGGAAAACAGAGTTTAGGAAGAAACATTCGTTATCAGGAGAGTTTCCTATAAGCTGGAAGAATTATAATAGCAAAATCTCTGCCCAAGTCAGAAAGCCCCTCCTTAAACCGGCATGCAAAGTCAAAGGCGGAGTTTAAAGCCAGGTGTGGTGGTTCACACCATAACCCTGCACTCAGGAGGCTGAAGCTGGAGATCACCGTGAGTTCAAGGTCAGCTGGGACTACGTAGGGGGTGGCGGGTCAGATTGGGCTACAGTGAGACTCGGCCTCAAAACAGAAAAGTTGTTTAAAGCCTGAAGTACAAATATCTTCCAACAAGGTCATTTCTCTTTTATGCTTTTTTTTTTTTTTTTTTTTTTTGGCCACTAAATATTACCTTCAGAGCATGCTGATGTTCAGTACTTAAATAGTGTTGGTTCATTCCAGAACAGCCACACTGCAAATCTTTCACTATTTAACCAACCCAGACCACTGTTTAAAAAATAAAAAATAAAAATAAAAAGCAGTCTGTTTATGACTATTCAACTACTAATATTGACATCCACTCTTTTAGGCATGTATACTTTAAATAGCTATTTAAATTTACTGCTAATGATACAAAATAATCACCTTGCCCTTGAAAATGTGGAGGTGGAACGTGGATTAGTGGTACAACGCTCACAGAGCATGTGCAAGGAATCCATGTGCAAGGACTGGATTCCACCCCCAGATCACACACACACACACACACACACAAAAAGAATAACAAGAAGAAGAGGAAGATAAGATATATCTTATTAAATCCTGCATATGGAAAGTTACCATGTTATCACGTTTTTCATGCTACCCTTGTCTAATGCCAAAAGCAAGAAACAGGTGTTTCAATGATGAATGAGACTTAGCTGTTCCTCCTTATGTTGGCCTGAAAAAAGAGAAGCCCAGGGCAAGCTTAGCCTGGCTCTGTGATCTACATCTTATCACATACTTTAATGGTATTGCCTTCCAAATAGTTCACGTCCAGTCTGCTCATAATTTTATTTGAACCAGTGATAAACTCCTCCGTTTCCAATGGCCTAGCCTTCCACAATTATTTATCCAGAATATAATTCATTTTGACTAAATACTTAAGATTATTACAGATTGCCATAAAGTCCTAGCAAATAATATGGTGCAATTTACTCAGCTTTCTCCAATGGTTACATTTTGCAGTACATTGAACAGCATAATAATTAGAATGATAAATTCCACCCATCGTTTTTTCAGATCATACATGTACATGTATTGGGTTAGTATCAAGGATTTTACAATGTTATTATGCACAGGCTGACACATCTGCAACTGTGCGGGGGATACTGAGCCTTTACAATTCCACAAACATCTCATGGTTCCCTTGTATAACCACATCCACCACCCGCTCCCTTCCAAAACCTCATGCCCCACCTCTAAGCCCGAAACCACCAATCTGCCCTCCATTTCTAAACTTCTGTCACTTCAAAATGTGACACAGATGGGAACAAGCAGCACGCAATCTCTTGTGATCATCTTCCTTTGCTCAGTATGATTCCCTGGAGCTCTCCCAATAATTTGTTACTCTGTATTGCTGAGTAATATTTCCATGGTATGGGCATACCTTCTTTATTGAACCATTCACTTCCTTAAGGACATGTGAACAAATTCCAATTAGGGGTTACTGCAAATAAAAATGCTAATAATATGCACATGTAGGTTTTTATGTGAGCACAAATTTCCACAGCACTGGGATAAATGTTCAAGGCATGCATACAATCTTGATATATCAACGTATTATGCTCAAAACATGCCTATTACCTTATAATGATCTTAAGCCTTTGAAACGTATCCATCTACAAAGTGGGGTGCCTGTTCGCCCACTGCCTGGGGAAAAGTGCCTGAATTCCTCCCAAAACTTCTTTTATATTTATTTATTTATTTATTTAAGAAGAGGGGAAAGAATGGGCACACCAGGGCCTCCAGCCACTGCAAACGAACTCCAGGCGCATGCACTACCTTGTGCATTTGGGTGGGTACTGGGGAATTGAACCAAGGTCTTTTGACTTTGCAGGCAAATACCTTAACCGCTAAGCCATCTCTGCAGCCCCCTCTTCCCCAAACTTCTAAGTGTAAACTTCCAAGTTTAAACTTCCCTGGCTTCTAAAGAACATACTTTCTTCTTGTAGACGAGCCATGATCTGGACATCAGTGAGGTCCTGTAATTTATATCCCATGGAGATAGAGTCATCTTCCAATTCCGAAGTACTCAGCTCACTGTCAATAGATGACTGGGGACTGAGAGGTGAAGCCCTGGAAGTATAACCTAAGACAAATAGGAAATAGGCTTGTTATTTTAAAAACCACTCTCTAGATGTGTTTGACAATTCACACACACAGCACTTTTGATTTCATAAGGTCACAAAAACATGGCTGACATCACCACTGATGGACAGACAATTAAGCCCACCTTTGCATGCTCATAACTGTTCATTTACTTTTTTTCCTCAATTCAAGTTTCAGAAATTAATAAGATCACCCTGCACTGTGTACATCTACAAGTATGGTATTTGGAAATATATAAGATCTGTCTCTAGCAATAACTGATGACTACATAATTAAAGTTTAATCTGGTATAATTTTAATGGGTAAATATACAAATGTTATCCATTGATAATATCACACATAAAAGTACACATGCATACAAAGAAACATATGCAAAACCCTCATACTTTATTGCAGTGAGTATCATGGGAGACATGTTACTCAGATTTAAAAAAGAAAAAGAAAAAAAAAAACACAAAAAACAATGACTTGAGATTAAAGAACCAAAGAAAGGAGCTAAAGAGAAGAAAAGAAAGTTGGGGGGATGTAATCTCACCAATGTTGACACAAATTGAGAAACAAGAGACACTCATCTCAAAAAGCCAATATAACTGTTCCTTCTCTAGAGCCCTGGCTTTAGAAAACTACCAGAAAATATAAAATACTTAAAAAAAAAAAAAGACATAATGGCTTGCAACCTTGAACCCTTTTAAAAACTACCTCAATTGTGCTCGACACCTACGCATGAAAGTTCCATCAGACATCATGACAATACGTGAGCTTCTGCTAACGTGACCGTGTGCTACTCAAAACCGAGACCAAGACACAAATGGATGAAACATCAATCAATACTCATCCCTTGTGTTTCAGAAGGTGAGTGTGCAGCATAACTCCATCATGTTGAGTTACCCTCAAGCTTTTCAGTGAAAGATGGTATCTGAGCTGGTGTTTCGTGAATTGCAAAGCAAGCAGCTAATGGAGAAGTAAAAATATTACCTGTTCTCTCAGGTGTTAGTATTGCTTTACTGGAGGTTTTAGAGAAGCTGGGAGCACTAATGCCATTGCTATAAGGGCTGAGTCTTGCAACAGGGCTATAAGGAAAAGCCAGGGAGGCAGTCGAAGAGAAGAGACTCCGCCATCGGCTCGCTGTCACAGAAGCAGAAAATAGCAGCAGTTAGCACTATGGTAGCAGGTGTCGATTTGTCAGAGGAAGAAATGAGAGAGATCTTAAAATTTTTTAAAGGAAAAAAAAAAAACAGTAACTTTTCAAGATTTCTTTTTCTTTTATTAAATTTTGTACATGTAGATACGATAACTTGAATATAAGAATGCCTTAATTGACTTCTACTTATCTAAGAAAAACATGTAAAAATAGGCAATTTGTGAATTAGGACTCCATATACATATCCATTAGGAAAAAATAAATTAATCTCACTCTCATGAAATCCAGTATGCCCACATGAAAATGGAAAATTGAGATTTCTACACTAGAAATGTTCTCTATTGCTGAATTTAAAAAATTAAGTATTTTTCAATAGTATAAAAAGGTTAGCATCAAAGGAAAATAAAAAAACCTGCATTTTCCAGAAGTTGTAGGAAATGCTTAACATTAACCATTCAGAGTCCTATTTTACTTCACTTTGTGATGTAGTTTATGTGAGAAAACACTGTGGAAGCATTGTTTATGGAAACTTAAAAATTGTATTTTCTAGAAATTGTAGGAAATGTTTATATCAACTACTCAGAAGCCTGATTTTTTTTTCTGTCAATTTGTAATATAGTTAAAAGTCAGAACATATTGACCAAAAGGATAGCAGGAGAAACTCAGAATGACTACTTCTTCCAAATGGCCATGAGACCAAATTAAGCTTCATGTGGAAATGCTATACAACTTAGTCAGAAGGCTTTGTATATCCGGCACTGTGACAGGTTTTGAACTGGCAGGGGTACAGACTATTAGTGATCTCTTTTCCTTTAAAAAGAAAATGGAATTTTTGTCTTTGCAGAGAGCAAGTATTATGCATGTAACTTTTATAGGCAGGATTACAGAGGTTAGGATTTTAATACTATTTTGAGGTAGAATTAAAATCATTAAAAGGAACCGTATCTATAATGAGGTGATCTAATTCTGACATTTCCTCAACTCCCTTCAGTGTTTTCTTTCCCTTATCCAAAATTACTCCTTCTTGCCGGGCGTGGTGGCGCATGCCTTTAATCCCAGCACTCGGGAGGCAGAGGTAGGAGAATCACCGTGAGTTCGAGGCCACCCTGAGACTACAGAGTTAATTCCAGGTCAGCCTGGACCAGAGTGAGACCCTACCTCGAAAAACCAAAAAACAAACAAACAAAATTACTCCTTCTTTCTTTATAACTCTTTTTTTTTTTTTTTTTTTTTTTTTTTTTTTTTTTTTTTTAGTGGGGGAGAGAGAGTAAGAATTGGCAAGCCAGGGCCTCTAGCCCATGGCAATTGAACTCCAGACAAGTATGCCACCTTGGGCATATGTGCAACCTTGTGCATCTGGCTTACGTGGGACATGCAGAATGGAACATGGATCCTTATGCTCTGCAGGCAAGCACCTTAGCCACTAAGTCATCTCTCTAGCCCACCTCCTCTTTCTTAATTCTAAGACCCTAAGTTATAAATCTTGAGTGAATATGAAAACAAACATCGCTTACTAACTTCTCATAGCATAAAAATCATTGTAGTGCTCAAAATTCTACTTTTCTGAAAAGCAATTGTTTTAATGTGTGGGTGAACAAGATAGCAAAATAAAAGTCCATTTATCTAGGCTGAATTCTTTATAAAACTTAAACGAGCATGAAATGCTCTGAGACCCATTGCCCAGATCCCTGCTAAGGAACAGGCAGCTGGAAAGTGTTTGAAAATGCCAGTGGGGTGGGGAAAAAATGAGATGAGAACACTCAAGAAAACAGCCAGCTCCTGGATTGTACAGATTCCTGGAAAATCCCAGCAAGGTTACATCCTCATATTTCAGCAAGAATCCTTAGGATAAAAACCATCACATTATAACAAGTATAGAAAATTTTTCCTCCTTATGTAGGCAGGGAAGCTATATACATAATGACATTGCTTTCAGAACGGTCGGGCTGTGTCGCCATCCTGGCAGGAATACAAAACTGTGGAGAGACACCTGGCCTTCTCCCTTTGGCTATCATCAAACTTATTGAAACACTGGTGGGCTCCAAGGAATGAGAATTTCTCCGGGAGTCTCATGCTTGGAGAAGGACAAGTTTAAAGCCTGGGGCCTCCTGTTAGAGGAAGAATTCATCTTCTACACGTTCTGATAGCCTGTCAGAGCAAGAGAGAGTTGGTCCCAGACACATGGGTCAATGAGAGGCAGGACCACACCTTGACTATGACTGTTCAGGTATACATATCTCTTGTCCTCTGTTAAAACCTCAACCTCATGTCCAGACCCCTGCATATAAACTTGGAAGGGGGGTTCAGTGGAACTCTCTGTTCCTCTTCCCAATGTGACGACACTGAAGGTATCTCTTTTGTCTACTTTTCCTATTATGTGTCTATTTAACTAGCACATTAAAGACGATGGCCAGCCTTAGCTTGTGAGGGTTTTCAGAGCCCAGGCTGTCACTTAAAAATGTCCAATTACCTTTCACAGGATGCAAAACCTTGTCCTGTGTGTTCCTTATCCAAACTGTAATTTCCTGGGCTTCAGCTCTTCCCACCCTGAACCAGAGAAGTGGCACACTCCCAGTTCCTTCTCTTCTACTCAGGTCAACTTGACCCCAGAATCTACTGCAAAATAGGGGTTAACATGCTGCTTCCCTTCTTCCATCCCAATGCTTTTTTAAGTCTGCCATTACAAATTCCATATGAAATAAGTAAGGCCCATAGTTCTTTGTGGCTGCTAACTTGCTTAACAGATGATGTTATTTTAGACTAGTGTGATCGCTTGCCAGGCAAGTGACAGTGACTGTGTGTTCTTACTTACAGATGCAGGGACAACACACCACCAGTAAACAGCACTCACTGTTCTGTACAAAAACCATTGTGACCCACTCTCCCTGCACAAGGACACCGTTATTGTGGTTTTGACAGCAAAATCCCAGCTAAGAACACAATTAGCGTCTATCACATGAAAGAATGTTCGGCATTGTTCTTCAGGACTGGGGCTTTGAAGAAGCAGGAGGGGAATGATTGTAGAGGCAAGTTCAGGGCACAAAGATGCTCTATCGTACCCAGTGGTATAATGGAGGAGGGGCAGGGGCGGGGAAGGGAGAGGAAGGGAACACATCCTCCTTACTCCTTACCATAGGGCTCAAGAATTGTAGAAAATGCAACAGAAACTATTTCATAAAGCACAAGTGAAAAGAACGTTCAAAGAGGCCATTTTGCCTCATTCCTTCAATTAATCTAGCTGATTTTTGGAAGTCACTTATTTAGGGGGTGTTTGTACGTTGTTGTTTTTTTTAAGTCAGGGTCACAAGTATCTTAGGTTGGTTTCAAACTCACTATGTAGTGAAGTTGGCTTTGGACTCTTGATCCTCCTTCCTTTACCTTTACAAGTGCTGGGACCGAGGGTGTATGCCACCTTACTCAGCAAATAAACAGATCGATGCCTTATTGTTTGAGACACAAAGATGATCAAAATGACCCTAGGTCATATAAGACAATCGTATCAAAGTAGAAAATGGATGATAAACTTCTGAACAATAGACACTTCCTGTACTCCTACCTCTGAGGGAAACCTAGAGGATGGAGATGGCATGAATTATGGACTTTTCCATTTAATTCTAATGCCTGGACTAGCGCAGAGTGAAACTAGGCTCAAACACAATGATACAGGGACGACCACAGATCATCCTTGACCAGGGCTTCCTTCTCAGATGCTTTACTACACTGCCTCCCAGAGCATTTCTCACTGTATCCTCTCTGGAGTTCCACTGCAACTTCCTCAATGAAAACCTGCAGCAATGCTGCCTGCCCTCAGCACCGACATCCCCACCAAAGCTGTCAGTCATTACTGTTACTCTTACTCTCATCCACTGATGTACAGTGGTGGCTTTCCAGTAACAACCAGATCTTGATGCCATGTCATGCATCTATGACTGTCCTAACCCACAGCCATGTATCTCAGGACCATCTCTAGATTGTTTCTCTAACTACCTTAAGGAAAGACTCTTGGGCTCGAAAATGGCTCAGCATTGAAAGACAAAGCCTGATGGCCTGGGTTCAATTCCCCAGGATCCACGTAAAGCCAGATGCACAAACTGGTGCATGCATCTGGAGTTGTTTGCAGTGGCTGAAGGCCCTGGTGCATCCATACATATTCACTCATATTCTCTCTCTCTCTCCTTACAAATAAGTAAAAATGATTTTTACATTTTTAAAATTTTATTTATTTATTTGAGAGAGAGAAAGAGGCAGAGAGAAAGAGAATGGGCATAGCAGGGCCTCCTGCCACTGTAAACAAATTCCAGACGCATGCATCTTCTTGTGCATCTGGCTTATGTGGGTCCTGGAGAATCAAACCGGGGTCCTTTGGCTTAGCAGGCAAATGCCTTAACCACTAAGCCATCTCTCCAGCCCCAAAAATGTTTTAAAAAATTTGAAGAGTCCTTAAACTTTCTCCTCTGCTTTCTTGTCTAATAAGCCTTTACTCTAAAATGAATGTAACAAGGTACTAACTACCAGAATGGAAAAAAAAAAAAAGAAGTTGAACATGCTTAATGGCCTGTTCATTACTTACTATACATCTTTAAAGTTGTCTGCCTTAAAAAAATATGTTTGAAAAAGAATCTGAAGTTATGCTGCTGACAGAAAAGATCTCCCCCAAACAATGTCCTTTCTTTCTACTAGTCCTTGATTATCTTTGCAAGGTACATAAAAAATGCAATATGTATTTCTAATCCTATTTACTAAATATATAATCACATAATCAAAATCAAGTTTAAGTAATATGACCTAGTTTACTTAAAAGAAAAAAATAAAATCTCTGTAATAATTGCTAAGAAGTCAGTACCACATTAAACTAAATTCAAAAATGATAAAATATTCAGTAACCAACCATGGTCACACTTCCTTCTCACTAGAGAGATAAACACTTCAGTACCCATCACAACCTGGCACACAGTAGTACTCAATGCTAAATGAGGTCCAGAATTTGCTGAATTGACCAATATTTCCTCATTTCAAACCATCCTGCCACTCCGACCTTGGCATACACATTATTTTGCTCAATTTCTTAAACATAAAAGTAATTGTAATTAGTATATCACACACCTACATATATTCCACATTTCAACATTTATGTACAATATATAATATAATATCTAATTTGTATGACTGAAAACAGATCATTCTCCTTGGGCATTTCAAAACAGCTACAAACTCAGTGCAGAAGCATGTCTATGGGAACACTTCACTAGTATTTACAAATAACTACTCAATTATTGGACTTCATCAGTATCAAGCTTGTGGCTTCCACCTAATGGTTACAGCATGCGACTGGGGTAACCAACTCATAAAAAAGTGAGCTAATCACTAGGGTAAGAGTGACCCTCTAGGGTAAGATAGCTCCTGCAAGGGATGCTGTGGTTAAGACATGCAAAAGGACAGAGAGTCTTCTCCAAAATCCTTAAATGCCACCATTTTCTGAAATCACTGAAGGAGTTCACAACTGCAGTCATGTTGAGCAGGGTGTCTATACACTCAGCTGCCAGCAATGCAGCCTCTGAGGTGTTTGAATCAGGTGAGAAGCCCACCTGAGGACAATGCCCCTCTCTTGCTAGCAGCTTCTAACAGCAGGTTCACATGTCTAGTGAGAGAAGCCTTGAGCTTCCTACCCCTAACCCTGGTCTCCTTTCTTACCAAAGCACTAAGACTGTAAAAGGCAAAACCACAACTTGTAAACACTACAGGTCACCCTAACTTGCCACATACTCTTACCTATCCCTCAAACAAAGCAAGCGATCTGGAATCATTGTCATCCAGAAGGGTGATCTGATGCTGGCAGCATGAATATAAAGTAAAATCCCATGTGACATTTCTTTGGATTTTTACCTATTCTCACTAAAAACTCATGATCAGAAAATGTTAGATCTTTTTTACTCAAACTTACACAGGCTGTATTCTAAATAGGTCTGGATACACACACACACACACACACACATATATATTTGAGAGTGACAGAGCGAGAAAGAGGCAGAGAGAGAGAGAGAGCGAATGGGCACACCAAGGCCTCCAGCCACTGCAAACGACCTCCAGACACCTGCACCCCCTTGTGCATCTGGCTAACGTGGGTCCTGGGGAATCGGGCCTCAAACCGGGGTCCTTAGGCTTCACAGGCAAGCGCTTAACTGCTAAGCCATTTCTCCAGCCCATTTTTTTTTTTAAATTTTCATGTTCACGGCCTCTTTTCTCAGCTGGCTAAACTTCTATTCTCCTTCATGATCCTTACTCTAGATTTTGCCTTGAGAAGCTGGCCAACTACCATTACAATCTTTATGAGCAAAGTCCCTCCCCCAACCAAAAAAAAAGTACACAGAATGATTCAGACAGCCAATATTTACAAACCATGTCCACAGCCATTCAACATTTGCCAAGAGACACAAACACCACCAAAAGTCAGTGTCCGGTGGTTACTGAAGCTCTTTCACAGAAACACACTGCACGTTGCACTTCCCGCTCCACGGCCATGCTGGGAAGTCTGGCCGAGCCCACTGACCCCACTGCTTTTTATACTTCATCTCTCCCTTCACTTGAGTGGGCACCCACGATCATGGCTATGAAGCAGCAGGTGACAGATACTGAGATGAACAAGAGACGGCGCCTGCTGTTCCCACTCCAGTTTCTAAAGAGCAGCCACTGCACGAGACACGCGGTCAGGCAGGGAGTGCACAAGACGCCCGTGAGAAGTACATGGAGCGTAATGTGAGGACCAGCACACAGCCTTGGCAAGAAGACATTAAGCTTAAAATGGCCCTTGAAGATGGAGGATCCTCTCATGTGTGACACGATCCCATTGGAAACGGAGCGCCCACGCGTGAAAGTGTGGAGACAGGAAAGAGCAGTGAGTGGCAGAAGGTTGGGCTGAAGTTCAGGGTGTAGCTGGGGCTGGGAAGGTTGTTGGCAGAATTGGGGCTTCACTCCTTCACACACACTGTATGCTGTAATACATAGCTATTGTTCTGACTTGGAGGAATAGGAAGACACAGTTACGTATGTTTCTTATGACTACAGCCACGCAGACAGAATGACACAGTCTAATGACTTAGAAGAGCAATTAGAAAGCTTCTCTAGCAGACTTAGCCAGACAGCGTCCCCACTTACAGCACGGGCAGATCTAGCCACAGCAGGCCCAGTAAGCCACACCTCACTTTAGCTGTTGTGGAGACACCCGGAAACCAGGGAATCAAAGGAGCCAGGTGACAACGCTGTGGCAGTCTGAATGCACGTCTCCCACAGACTCAGAGGTTTTGTTACAGACTGTAAATTGGATCTCCAGCCACCCGGCTGGAGGAGGTGCCACTGGCAGGGTGGGGGGGGGGCATCCTGGGGTATAGCCCAAAACTTGTGTTTGTCTGTGCTTCTGAATTCCTTCCCAAAGATATGCAAAGAGGTCTGAGTTCTGCCTGGGTTCCCTTTCGCTGCTTTTTGGTGTTTGCTACCTGGCGGCAGTTTCTCCCTCTTTCTGTTTCTCATTTATGAATGGGAGCCAGCTCTTCCTGTCACTGATGGAACTTCCCCTGGATCTATAAGCTTGGAATAAACCCCTTCCTCACAGAACACTGTTTGGTTGGGAGTTCATGCCAGGACTGTGGAACTATCTACAATAAATGCTATCCCCTGAAGCCATTCACTGAACAAAGAACATTAGATACACATGTGTAGTTACCTGCCTGTTGCTGCGGGGGCGGGGGACACCCAGTCAAGAACAGCACACAGGAGGAAAGAGTTTCTTTCAAGCTTATAGTTCTGAGGAAACTGCCAACATGGCACAGAAAGCGTGGCATGACAAACAGCTGGGCATCACATCTTGTCACTGATCAGCAGTGGGGGCAGGGGTGCCACAAGAGTGAGCTAGTTAGCTAACACCCCGGTAGGAACAGTAACAACTCCCAATGTGTGGCCACTCCCATAAACATACTTCCCAACCTCTGAAAAGTCACTACTCCTTCAAACGATCACCACCTATGGACCAAAGAGTCATATCACATGAGCCAATGCGGGACATTGCGCTCAAGCTATCGCAGCATGCCAGAAATAATCATGAAAACAAGTTCAACCAAGATGGTCCCAGGACACTCCTGTGTGTTGGTGAACCATACACAGTTTGAACAGCAATACACTGGAGGACCTCTGACGGAGCATGCCTTGGAGGAAGGTGAAACCACAGGCATGAAGGAAATCATCGTAGAAAGTACAAAGGGAAAACAGAAGGTGGATAAGGAAGAAACACTTAGAGATAGAGAAACAGGGCCAAACACAGGGGCTCACACCTGTAATTCTAGCACTTGAGAGGCTGAGACAGGACGGTTACCATGAGTTCCTGGTCAATCTGGGCTACACAGTGAGACCCTGTCTCAAAAATAAATAAATAAATAAATAAATAATAAATAATACACAGAGGGAGAAACAGTTGAGAAGCTCCAGAAACATCACATGAGACTCAAAAACTGGTTGAGTCCAAAAAGAAAACAGGGCTGGTGCAGAAGGAATGGCATGGGAACCATTGCAGAGGGATCCTGCAGGAACAAGACCAAGGGACAGGCTTCTGTCCAGACAACAAGGTCCTGTTCCAATGGAGGAAGGAAAAACCAGTATTAATAGGTTAAGCAGATACAAGAGGAGGAAGCAAACATTCTCTGAAGACCTACATTTTCACAGAAATGGAAGGAATGGAAACAGGAGAGGAAGGAGAAGTTGCCAGGAAATGGAAGGTACAGAGTTATGAGTCTGAAGACCAGAGGAATGGGCTAGAGAGGGAGGAGGAAGACGGGGGAAGGGGAGGAGGCGCAACCATAGAAACAAGGAAAACAGTGGAAACACCACGGGAGAAGAATGTGGGCCTTAAGGTGCTCCTTATGTAAAAGTTAGAAGGCAATGCATACTGAGATGGCAGGAGCTGACAAAAAGAACCTCATTTAGCAATGATCTGCAATTACTTTACCATGATTTTTTTTTCAATGCTAGGGAACAAATACAGGGCTTTGCACATGCTAGGCAAACAGTCTACCATTGAGCCAAGTTCCCAGCCTTTGTAGCAATGGTCTGCAATGAACACCACTGAGAATGAGAAAAACAGTTCACCATGGAGAGGAAAGAGTGATTGCCTAGGGAAAGCTGTTTAGCATATCTCTGGAATGAAACTAATCTCAGCATAGGAGGTTCAATAAAACACTTGAAGAAATCACTTATGATTCTTTCACGGTCTTTGTTCTATGCGGTCAGGTTTATATAATGGATGTGTGGTGGCCGTATTGTTGGTGGTAATGGCAGTGGAATAAATTCATAGTAAAGAGAAATAAACCAGATACTGTCAATGAGCATATCCACCACTGTGAGTTTGAGAAATCACGGGCAAGTTCCCAGTAAAAAGAGTTTTACAGGGGTCTAGAAGACCGTTCAACATCAAAGACAGCAAGCAACCAGCGAGCAAGTGGCCAGTGAATATTTCTGCAAAGAGCCAGCTATTACTTCAGGCTTCGCTGGCTGTGAGGTCTCACTCACACCTACTTCAACTTTGAGATCACAGCACAAGGAAAAGCCCCAGACAATATATAAATGAAATTACATGCATGACTACTTGGAAGTGAAACTTTATATACACTGACAACAGAACTTATTAACATCGCATGGGTCAAATGGCCATCATTTCCCAAGCCCTGAGCTGACAGACAGTACAGTTATATAGCAGTTGTTGGAAAAGATGGACAGCACTAGAAAAGATGCAGTATGCCTGGTACTCAAACGTAACAATGGGGGCTGATTTTTAAAAAAATGTTCTAAGACAGGGTCTACTGATATGGCCCAGCTGGTCTCAAACTCACTATGTAGCCTAGGCTGGCCATGAACTCTAAATCCTCCTACAAGATCCTTTAATCTCAGTGGGCAGGCACCAGTATGCCCACTAGAATTCCTCCTTATTGGCATTTTCATAACATACTGTGGAAAATAACAAAGTCCTGACTGAAAGGACAGAGGAGTACAACCACAAACAGCCCAGTTCCAGTCTCCATCCAGCCACACGCAGTGTTTAGATTTGGAATAAATTATGTAGCATCCTAACTTTAGAGCATTGTAGCATTCTCATTTAAGAAAAAAAAAAAACAGTAAGTTTGTGGGGAGGTAATAAAAAACTGTGATGTATACAACACATGCTATCAAACTATAAGGCATTTTATAAATGAAAATTCCTGGCAAGTTGTAACAAAAATAGTCTACATTTTAAGGAAAACGTTCTAGAAACTCATTGTTTTTAGGTGTCTTTTCTCAGTTTTGAGGGATTAACCCAGACTTCCCAAAATTATGGGAATACTTTTTACTCTATCCAGACAACTTCACAGACTTTCTGTTTCCTCGGATGTTAGTAATCTGATACAAAGAGCTGAACTGCATGTGAGCCAGTTTTCACCTACTTATCCAAGACTACCTCAGGTCAAAGCAATGTCCCAAATGCCACATTTTAATGAAATATGGCTTCTTTCAAAAACCAAAGAGCCCTAAGGTGACTCAAACATCTTAATACAAAGATGTTCATCACCACACAGTCCTGGAAAGAAAAAGAGACAGAAAACAAGGCCAGTTTAGCATTCTCAATTATTCTGCTTTGTTCTCTCTTTAGGCAACGAGCAGTCAGGCCTCAACTCAGCTTAGCCACAAAGGAAACTTCAATTACATGGTCCTCAGCAATGTTAGGTACAAGACATTATCAGTAGCTCTTTCAACGCATGGTGTGCGTGTTTGAGTTGTGTGCTCCTGTGGCACCACGTGCTCTTCGCTGGGGAAGAATGCACTCTCTAGCAACGGCCAAAGTGAAATGTGAGGTGTCCCACTCCATCCCTCTTCCACCTGTTCTCATCTATGAGCCAGAGTCTCTTTCTGATCCTGAAGCTTGCTCTTCTTCAATGATCTCTAGTGATTCTCAGGTCTCTGTTCCACACAGTACTGGGGTAGCAGATGCACATAGCAAAGCTCAGCTGGTTATGTGTGTCCTGGACACTGACCTTGAAACAGTCTCTCACACCTCCTCAGGCCTTGGTGCTTGCAACAGGAAGTGCTCTTCTCAACCATCTCTCTATAATTACTTTTCTAAAAATATTTTTTCTTTATTTATTTGACAAAGGAAAAGGGAGAGACAGAGAGAATGGGTGCGCCAGGATCTCTAGCCACTGCAAACAAACTCCAGATGCATGCACCCCCTTGCGCATCTGGCTAACGTGGGTCCTGGGGAATCGAACCTGGGTCCTTTGGCTTTGCAGCCAAATGCCTTAACCACTAAGCCATCCCTCCAGTCCTATTATTCTTTTTATTCTCTGAAAAATGGGCAGAAAATGTATCCATACCATAGTATTTTAAGCTCTGCCCACAAACAACCCAGGCAAGAAGTCCTTCATCTCTCCTGTGCCATCCTTTCCAACACAAACCCGGCACATACTCAAATGCCTGGACAAGTTTTTAGAAAAGAATTTTAAAACCAAAGCATTTTACTGTTTTACTCTTACAAACCAGCAAGAATGAAGCAAAACTCAGCCTCAGTGTGTGAGCACTGTTGAGCTGCTTCCAGTGTGAGCAAGCCCCCCAGAGTAGCATATGGTCTTCAGCTTATCTATCTATTCCTTCTTACTGGATAAACCTGAGCAGCATAAGTTTCTATGGTGCCCCAGAACCTGAAAAGTAAAGAGACGAAGGTCTGGGAAAGTCCAGGAAGGCATGTTACTATTTTGAAATAGGTGTTCATTTTCTGAGCCTTACAAAATAAAATCCCCAAGTGTAACATACCTGTCAGATTCACTCAAGCAAGGCTTCACACTTGGACTCTATCTAACCACAGGTGAAGGTGGTCACCCGACTTGAGAATCACCTCAAGGCCTTATTTCATCTTTCTCGTCTTCTCCTGGGTCACCTCAACAGCCACTGTTTTTTTGTAAATTTCATACCATCTTTCACCTCATATTTTCCCATCATTCAAACAGGACACATAATGTAGTAAAAATGTTCTAAATCTTTAGAAAACTAAGTTTCGTCCTTTTGTCTTTACACTTACTTACTTGGAAACAAATAACATTGGTCAAAGTTTTAAAGAGAATATACTACTTTCATATTACTTAAGAAATATTATTCTCAAAGTATCTGAAGGCTGTTAATACAGATAACCTATTTCTTCATTTTAGAGACTTCTCTTTTCATTTTAGAAAATATGGAATTCAACCAGGTAGGCAAGTTTTTCTGTGTTCTGTTTTGAACTAAGGATTTGTTTGCGTTCAGCTCCAGGAAGTTTTCTTCTGTTGTTTAGAGACCTGTCAGCAGTGCTCACAGGAGTTTGTTAAACATCAGACCCTCCCTCCATCTCCCTAACGCCTCTCAGGTTTACATCACTTTGGGATAACTCCTTTGATTTTCCACAGACATAGTCTGTTTCTCAGCCTCTGCCCATTTTTCAGTTCAGGACTTCTAGAATAAAACAGTAACTAAATTAACAGTGATTTGACTGCATCATTTTACAAGCAGCTCATTCTTGTTTTAAAGATGGATTATTCTCTCATAAATCTGAGCACACTAAAAATTCTTTATCCCCACAAAGCTAACTGATCTGTTGATTTTGTTTATGCTATTACTTTATAAAAATTCAGAACCAAGACCGGGCAGGGTGGCAAACACCTTTAATCCCAGCAGCACTCGGAAGGCAGAGAGGTAGGAGGATCACCATGAGTTCAAGACAATTGCAACAAGGGATTATTAAAAAAAAAAAAGAAAAGAAACTCACAAATATAAAGTAATAAGAGCATCAAGACTCAAATACATGAAACATGACTATGTTAAACCCTGAAGTCCCTACACATTGTAAGCAATCTAGAATACCAACAAGTCAAGTCCTTATCATTCAAAGCAAATTAAGTGTCAAGAAGAGCTTGGCCATGTTTAGACAGCTTTACACAGGAAATTTAGCATATCAATGCACAAAGCAGGAAAAACAAAACAAACTCTCCAGTCTCTTTCAGTTAAAGAACAACCCCACCCCACCCCCAGAGCTGTGAGATGTCCTAGCCTAAAAGCAGGCCTTGCTACACATGTATGAGGAACCGGAATCAGATCCCCAGAACCCATGTGAAAGCCAGGTGAGAATGGGCAGCACCTGGAATCCCAGCACACACGGGGTGGGGGGGGGGGGGACGGACACAGACACAAGCATCCCTGGGGTTTATTGGCTAGCTTGGCTATCTGTACTCACAAGCTCTAGGTTTAGTGACAGACCCTGCCCAAACACACACACACACACACACACACACACACACACACACACACACACACTCACACACAATAGCAACTGAGGAAGAAAAAAAAAAAAATATATATATATATATATATACACATATATGATAGACAGTAAATAACTGAGGGAAAACAATGGATGTGGGGTCTCTGGCCTGCAGAAGCACACACATATACATTCATCCACACATACAAATGAAAAGAAAAAGAATTCCTTTCTTTAAATATAAAAAAAAATGCTAAAGCTTAACCTTAGATTCCAAGGAATTTCTAAAATCACTATTTTACTCAACATATCTTGTCTGATTTCAAAAAGGACCCTTTTTAAATATTTTATCTCTTTGTTTATTTTAGAGAGAAAGAGAGAGAGGAAGAGGTGGAGAGAGAGAGACTGGGCATGCCAGGGCCTCCAACCACTGCAAATGAACTCCAAACGCATGCACCCCCTTGTACATATGGCTTACATGGGTCCTGTTTTAATCAAACTAGAGTTTGCAGGCAAGTGCCTTAACCGTTAAGCCATTTCCCTAGCCCAAGGGTCCTTTTTTTTTTTTAAATTTTATTATTTTTTTTTTTTTCTTTTTCAAGGTAGGGTCTCACTCTAGCTCAGGCTGACCTGTAATTCACTATGTAGTCTCAGGGTGGCCTCGAACTCACGGCGATCCTCCTACCTCTGCCTCCCAAGTGCTGGGATTAAAGGCGTGCACCACCACGCCCGGCTATCCTGTTTTTTTCAAGACAATGCAGAATAGCCCATAGCATTCATGTTCAAGGCTATCCTTTGCTTCCCAACCACTGTAGAGTCATGTCCAGAATCCGGACACACTGTGAGAACCCATCAGAATCCACCTTTATTCAGAGCCATTCAGCTCAGGATTTCTCCCTCTTCATTTCTGCCATTACACCCTCCACGAAGGCCTGACAGTACCTCTCAGGCTATACATCCCTTCTTATTGCAAGGCTGATCCAAGTGCTGTTTCTTAGCCTGGGACACCCTTCTGCTCTGACCCAACCTCCAAAGTTAAGGGCTGATGCCTCTGGTCCTCACATGTCCACCGCCAAGGCACATCCTCAGGAAAGTGCTACTGACCACGCCTCACAGATGCAGCGTCATTATGCTTGTTTTGAGGAGGACGAAGTAGTGTAAGAACTGTTCCCTACACCATCCGTTTCTTCCATTCAACTGGCCGATCAAAAGGCCAGGCACTGAGCTTGTCCAGCTACGCTTTCTACTTAGCACCGTTGCTTGCAGCTAGTAAACACTCAATGATTTCAGGACTTAGCTGTGATCAAGCCCCAGTGTTGATAAAAGCACTCTCTTGGAATTCTTACTTAAACCTAACAATGTATTTCAGAGGTCTCAAGAATAAAACATGACTATCCACCACATAAAAGCAAATTTCATTTCTATGTAGTCAAACTTAACCACCACAGTAGCATGAAAACAGTTAAAAAAAAAACAACTTTGGGTGCTTGAAGGTGAGGTCAATGGCAGAGCACAAGCTCTGGGTTAAATCCCTCGTGAGCAGGCATGGGTGCACGCACGCACACACACAGTTTCGGAGACTCCTTATACTGCTTTATTTGTCTTCCTTAGACATAACAGAAGAGTGTGTCAACAATAAACTCTCTGAGACAAGAATTATGCACTGTCATGAGTTTCTGGTTTGTTTTAGTAAACACCTTTCTAATCATGGTAGAAATGCAAAACAAAATTAAAACCACATAAACACATGTACAGTTGGCAGAAGAAAAGAAAGAAGTGTGGTCTCAGGGTATGTGGCACGCACACCTAGCTCGCTGGGAAACCTCACAGAAGCACACCCCCTAGTTATTTCTGAGCCACGACACTAAATCACTGTCTCTACCGAAGCACGCGTGGAGGTTATTTTGAACCTAATACCGAAGCAAACAAGTGATGGAACCCCACAGCCATGACAAGGTGTTTTTAATTTCCAGACCACATATAATAGCAATGGGTAAGAAGATCCTGTTCATACAAAATACTTAAGATTAATTCCAATTTATTTTTTTTCCAATGAGAAAGGGAATCCTTTCCAAGTTTACCTAACATGAACCCCACTCTCTAAGTTTTAATTCTGTATTCTGAATGTTGACACGGCATCTCTAGTGGAAACAGGAGCTGGTACAGATAGCATCTTGGGCCATGCAAGGAGACACTGGGCAGGCTCCAGGAGACAGATTCTTGATAAGCAACTTAATGTCTCTGCTCAATCTGTGCGGCTTTTACAAACAAAAAGGCCACCTTCAGATCATTGGGTCACTGCTAAGTTTCTTCTTCACAGGCTAAATTCAGAAATTAACACTACACTAACAACTGAAAGAAGAAAGGAATCAAGAATTATACGAAGGCAAAGAAAAGCTCAATGAAGGATGAGATCTGTTCACATTTCCTCGGCATATAAGCCTAAAGGAAATGAGATGGTCATAGGGAAACATGACCCACGGCAGCAACTGGGCAGAGCTATGCCATTTGTGAAAACTACACCCAGACTCCTCAAATGTGACCTGTCCTGATTCAACAGGATATGTGAGTACCTTAAGTCAAGATAAGCTTTTACTCACTGGGCCCATATTAAGTGAGTCACACATTGAGTGTTTCAAATTACTGAGATAAACTTTTTAATCGGCTATTGGTTAACATCCCAGCCTCATGACATGGATTTAGCAAAAAATCGACATTATCATTATTTTAATTCACAATATCACATGGGTCAATGCTACCCTTGGAAGTTCTATGGGGTTTCAGCATTTGCACTTGAAAAGTGTAGAGGTTCTAGGGAAGATTAAAGAAGGGCATGTCAACAATGGAACACCAAGTTCAGGAACAGAGCTAAAGGTTTTCAGATGTTGAGGTCATTTTGTTTTTAATATTCTAGAATAGGCACATTCACATAACGAGGTATCTTAGGGATAGGATGCAAGTCTAAATAGAAAATTCTTTGGTTTTACATATACTTTAGACATAACAGACTGAAAATAACTACATACATATTTAAATAATTTTGTGCATGAAATAAAGTGGATAGCATGGGATTTTCCATTTGTAATATTATGTTGGCTTTCAAAATTTCCCAATTTTAAAGTATTTTGTAGGGATATCTTGAAATTGGTGATGCCCAACTTATACAAACCATTCTGCAAAGAAGCAGAAGGAACAAATTAGGGAGGGTTTTGAATTTTCAAACTCTATGAGTTAAGCCAACTATCCTTTTCTAAAACTTTCCAGTTTACAATCCCTAACTCAAACAAGTACCTTTACCATTAGGTAGAATAAACAGAACCTCCCTCAAAAAGAGTAAATGACATTATTCTTGCATAAGCAGACTTAGAGAGGAGTCCTGCATGTTTATTTAATTCCTGAATCTTCAGGAGCTAACTGTCCAGCAGAAATGTCTGTGTGTGTTCACACTGCACTTCATAGTCTTCAAGGCAATCCTAAACTCAACATTTGCTGAACTCTTTCTAGTCGTCCAAGGAATTCTGTTCAGTGCACCTCCTTACCAACTGAGACACTGGAAACAAGAAGCCTGCATTCACCTGCAAACTTGAGAAGCGTTGAGGCGGCACTGGGGGACACTAAGTCTGGCTACTGGTTAAAACTCCTTCCACCATAGCAAACCATTCAATAATCAGCATTCAGTGCCTACAACAGTAGAACTTCTCTAGTAACTGAAAGGGCTACCTCAGGACAGACTTCAGTTCCATCCTCAGTGCTGACATTTTCGTGAGCACCACCATATGGCGAGGAAGCCTTTCTGGCTTGATTAGTAGGATGTTGTTTGCAATACCAAATGTTCAATGAGAATTGGTTCTTTTGCACATCCAAGAAATGTAAATGGCCAGGCATGGTGATGCACACCTTTAATTCTAGCACACAACAGGGAGAAATAAAAGGGTTGCCAAGAGTTCCAGGCCAGCTTGAGACTACATAGTGAATTCCAGGTCAGCCTGAGCCAGAGAGAGACCCTACCTTGAAAACAAAAAGCAAAGAGAAAAGAAATGTAAATGTATCAAATTAGTCAATTATGAAAATCAGACATTCTGGGGCTGGAGAGTTGGCACAGTGGTTAAGGTGCTTGCCTGCAAAGCCCAATGACCTGGGTTCGATTCCCCAGTACCCATGTAAAACCAGATGCACAAAATGGTGCATGCATCAAAAAACTATTTGCAGCAGCTGGAGGCCATGATATGCCCCCCCTTCTCTCTCTCCCCTCACAAATAACTACATAAAATATTTTAAGCTGGCTGTGGTGGCACACACACTTAATTCCAGCACTCAGGAGACTGAGGTATCAGTATTGCTGTGAGTTCCAGGCCACCCTGAGACTACACAGTGAATTCCAGGTCAGCCTAGGCTAGAGTGAGACTCTACCTCAAAAAGCCAAATACACACACACACACACACACACACACACACACACACACACATATACATATATATATAAACATCGAACATCTAAAACATGTTTGAAGTTGAATTAAGCACTAGTAATTTAAGACAAAATCGTGGTATGGGCCTCTATCATCAGATACTTTTCCTACTGGGAAAAGGAGTATTTAGGTTAAACTGCATAAAAGGGTTAACTGAATGGAGTTGCTCAAATGGAAAGTAAGGCCATCTTTAAAAAAGAAAAACCAACCAAGATCAGAGCTTTCACTAAGCAGTCTAATACTCAAATCAGTGCTCAGAAATGTATGTGCGTGTATAATTTCTAGGCTTTATTAACTAGTTTTATACAAATAAACTACTGATTTGGAGGTATTAGAAGATTCTAGCAATCGTTTTACTTTCAGTATTACTTTTGCTACTTTCAACAAACTATTCTTTGTAACAGTGATGATGTAGAAAGGGAGGGATGGGGGCAATTAATAGAATGGTATTATATATATGTAAGTAGAAGAACAGATTAAAGGGGAGTCAAAAGGCCTAAATGAGGTCAGGAAAAGAGACTGAGTAAAGGAAAAGTGGAAGGAGGGCTAATCAAAATCTAAAAGGATATAAATAAGTCATATGTAAACCTACTTTTTCAGATAATGGAACACACAGGAGCCATATATAGTTACTAGAAAATTTTCAGTGCCAGTGATGGTGTGGTGGTTTGATTCAGGTGTCCCCATAAACTTATGTATTCTGAATGCTAGGTTCCCAGCTGATGGAGATTTGGGAATTAATGCCTCCTGGAGGGAGTGTATTGTTGGGGGCAGGCTTATGGGCTTAATAGCCAGTTTCCCCTTGCCAGTGTTTGGCACACCCTCCTGTTGCTGTAGTCCACCTTATGTTGGCCAGGGGGTGATGTCCACCCTCTGCTCATGCCATCGTTTTCCCCTGCCATCGTGGAGCTTCCCCTCGAGCCTGTAAGCCAAATAAACCTCTTTTTCCCAGAAGCTGCTCTTGGTTGGGTGATTTCTACCAGCAATGCGAACCGGACCGCAACAGTAAAGTGGTACCGAGGAGTGGGATTGCTGCTAGACACCTGACTATGTGGCTTTGGCCTTTTGGAGCTTATTTTCAAGAGGAAAGTGGAAGGAGTTGAAACCTAGGCCTAAGAGATGCCTTGCAGTGCTGTAAGTACAGCTTAATGGACTATTCTGGTCTGAGCTCTAAGACCTGAATGCAGTAAGAACTATGGACTGTGAGGTTTGGCTTATGAGGGTGAGAAAGAGCTGTGCCTGGACTGGGCTAGCAGTTTGTGTGAGAAGCTTGCTCTTGTGCCCATGTCCTGAGAAGTTGTGCAGGGTTGCTTTGCGTAGAAATGAACCGGTGTGTACAGAGGGATATGGCACAGAAAGGAAAATCTTTGGGTGAACTGCTGCCCGTTCAGCTGCAACTGAGAGATGACAACCTTTCAGACTGGGCTAGCTGACCTGTGCTGGGGCAACAGAAAGAATGTCAACTCTTTTGAAGGGGCCTGAGTGCTTAAGGAGTCCTGTTCTTCAAAGTCTGCTTTATTCCCCCCTGGATTAACAAAATGGCACCCTACCTGGTATCGTGGAGTATAAGAAATGCTGGAAAGAGGGTCATTGAGTTTGCAACACGGTCTTGTGTTTTGGAAATGGCCATGGGCAGTGTGAAGCGGGTTTGCTGGTTGCCTGCATAGAGACCCCATGGGGCCATGAGGATGAACCGTGGCTTGCAGTGGAGACCCAGTGGAGATGCCGGGACCATGAGATGGCTGCCGAGGAGCTGCCGGCCGGATGAAGTTTCCCAGGACTGTGAGTAGCCTAGCTGGAGGGGCGGAATTGGAATTTCCAGAGACTTGTTGCTGGTTAGAATTATCGGACTTGAAGACTTGTCACTGGCTAGAGTTGCTGGACTTGAAGCTACAGAGTTTGATGTTTGCCCTGGTTGTTTTAAATCTTGTATTGGTTAAATGTTTCTTTGCTATGCCCAATGCCATCTATTGCAGTGTGAATATTCTGTGCCATTATGGGTTTTTTGAGGTTATATTTTGGTATTATGGCTCAGTTAAAAGGTCTTAAACTATGGGGATATATGAACATCATTGGAATTGATAAAAACTATGGGAATTTTTAAAGTCAGACTGAAAGCATTGTATTTTACATCATGTATGGATATCAGTTTATGGGGGCCAGGGGCAGAATGTGGTGGTTTGATTCAGGTGTCCCCCATAAACTTAGGTATTCTGAATGCTAGGTTCCCAGCTGATGGAGATTTGGGAATTAATGCCTCCTGGAGGGAGTGTATTGTTGGGGGCGGGCTTATGGGCTTTATAGCCAGTTTCCCCTTGCCAGTGTTTGGCACACCCTCCTGTTGCTGTAGTCCACCTTATGTTGGCCAGGGGGTGATGTCCACCCTCTGCTCATGCCATCGTTTTCCCCTGCCATCGTGGAGCTTCCCCTCGAGCCTGTAAGCCAAATAAACCTCTTTTTCCCAGAAGCTGCTCTTGGTTGGGTGATTTCTACCAGCAATGCGAACCGGACTGCAACAGATGGGATACCTTCCAGTGAGTTGTTGGCCAGGGAGGTCCCTGATGCCCCCAAAACATTACAGACCATTGCCGAGGCCTTTGGTTTCCCACCTGGAATAGATGGTAAGACCCTATTGCTGAAGACGCCATATAGTTGGGCTGCAAGGCCACTGAGAAATCCTGCTGGAACTGAGCTGAAAACCTCCTTCATGTAGACCAGCTGACAGAAAGCTGGAAAAAGCTATGCTGCATGCAGGGCATGGGAGAGAGAGCAGTCACCAGTGAAGACACCCCACAGTGGACACTGCAAGCATTGTATCTGGCCAGACAAGCCAAATAAGCCAATGCTTGCAATAGTGACATGTCTGTTATGGGGAAAATTAACCACCCTCTAATTTGACTGGAGGCCCTCTCCATGGGAAAGAATACATCCCTGATACTGAAAACCTACAACAGGGGTAGTCATGAGCCCTAGGGGTGTAACGTCTACTACTGTCTGGCTAAATGTATATACTATGCTCACCAAACTGCCAAGTAAGCTCATCTCTTAATGTTAATACCCTTATATTAATGCTACTCACATTGTTGGTTACAGAAGTTTCTCTTTTCAGATGGCAGTGACCTTGGGATGAATCAAAAGGCACCATGGTGCTGAGAAGTGACAGAGGAGTTCTCAGCACTGAAACATCTCTATCACACCTTCCAAGGCTCAGGATCCATTGTGGAAGAGGTGGCAGAAAGAATGTAAGAGCCAAAGGAAGGGTAGGACTCCTTATATCGTGCTCCTCTAGACACAAAATGACCTGGATATTTATGACCTCACAGTGCCTGACACTACCTACACAAGACCATCATAACAGGAGGAAAAGTTCATGACATCAAAATAAAAGAGAGACTGATTGAGAGGGGGAGGGGATATGATGGAGACTGGAGTTTCAAAGGGGAAAGTGGGGGAAGGGAGGGAATTACTATGGCATGTTGTTTACAATCATGGAAGTTGTCAATAAAAAATAAATAAAAAATTAAATTTCACAAAATATCTCTCCTTCCTCTCATTTTCTTCAGGAGGGCGGGATTTTTGAGCTTGTTCTCAGAGCTTCAACATTCAGCTTAAAGAATTTCCATAAATTTTCACATAAATTTATTGTATTTTCTTAGTCTGATCCAGGGTCACACAGTCAAAGGTGAACTAGAACGAGATGGCCTTCAGAGGTCCCTAAATGAGCAGCTTTCTGAAGAAAACTCTGAGAGAAGTGTAACCAGATGTGCCTAGAAGCCAAACATGGGCTGGTGTGTGGCTCAGGTGGAGTGCTGATACTCTGGAGGCAGAGGCAGGAGGATCTCTAGTCATGGGCTACATGAGACCCTATCTCAAAATTTAAAAGGGGAAGGATAGAGAAGAACAAAAGAGAGAAACTAAGGATGACAAGGTTTCATTCCTATGCTGCCTTGCGTCGCTCACTCCTTAAACGCAAGAAAGCTAATGCCCTCCCCACCCCACAACACATGTATAGCCAAGAAGTTATCAAGGGCTAAACAGCTAGAGCAAAAGCAGACAGACAGACAAAAGAAATGCAGGATGATGGCCACCCACCACATACAAGGTATCACAGAGCGGAGTAAGTTTTGTGGCGAAGTAAAGTTTAACAAGACTGAAAATATTTAAGAAAGTGCTTAAACCCCAGCCCAAACAACTGGTCCTCTCTCATTTCTACCAAAAACAGATTTTACCATCTGAATAACTGAAAACAAAAAGCCATCAGATAGATACAAGAACAAGGAAGAAGAAAGAAAGAAAGAAAGAAAGAAAGAAAGAAAGAAAGAAAAAGAAAGAAAGAAAGAAAGAAAGGAGGGAGGGAGGGAGGGAGGGAGGGGGAGAGGGAGGGGGGAGGGAGGGAGGGAGGGAGGGAGGGAGGGAGGGAGGGAGGGAGGGAGGGAGGGAGGGAGCAAGCAAGCAGGAAGTGAGGAGGAGGGGAGAGGAGAGAGAAGGAAGAAGAAAGGAGGACAGGATATGGAGGGAGCTGCTTGCACTACAGGATAAGCACTGGAGGCTCTAGAAGTTTGAATGTGTGGCCCCATAGACTCAGGTGTCTGATTAAAATTGAGCTTGCAGCTCGAGCCCCTAGCAGACGGATCCCTGCTACAAGGCACCTGTCACAGGCGGCAGATCTTAGAGGCTCATCCTAAAGTGTGTTTGGGGGTTAATCTGGAGTCTAGCCCTATTAGGTGTGCTGAGATCAGTCCTAGAACTCTGGCTGTTCTTGTTTGCTTGATGTTGGTACTTTCTGGCTGTTTGATGGTGTCCCTCTGCTTATACAATGGAAGTGAGCAGGTTTCACTGATGATGGTCCCTTGAATTTGAAGCTGGTTCTGGTCAAGTGCTTGTCTAGAAATGAGGAAATGACTACAACAGTGGCTAAGGTTTTACCCCAAGTATATCTCTGATCCTCTGTGACTGTTCAACTTGCTACTGTTAATTAACATCAGTTATTTCATTTTAATTAGCATGTAACACGTAAATAAAACATGTGCCTTCCCAGGCACACACCTTTAATCCCACCCCTCAGGAGACAAAGGTAGGAATATCACCTTGAGTTTGAAGCCACCCTGAGACTACATAATGAATTCCAAGTCAGCTTGGGCTAGAGTGAGACCCTACCTGAAAGGAAAAAAAAAAAAAAAAAAAAGGATGCCTTAATTCTACCTGCCTCAGGTAATGAAGCTATATTTCTGTTGGCATTTATTTATGGTCATATCAGTACAACAGACAGAATACTAGTTCAGGACAGGATCTCTGATGTCAGGGAGACACTGGATCTGATCTTGTCCCCGGGTATCATGCGGGCCTTGTAATCCTAAAAACTTTTTTTTTTTTTTTCCTCTGTACAGGTGAGTGTAGTACCTATGCCAGGTGACCTTAAGGGACTGACTACCAGGGCCAAGAAATGTTACCTATGGTTTGATTTATAGTCAAATATTTCATAAGCACTCATTACCTACCGAGTGTGCCAGAGAGTCACATCTGTGAACTTGGCAATGAGGAATTCTCCTGGCTCTTCCCTCAGATACACTCACTCTTTACCCTGGAGGGGGCAGAATGCTCTCCTGTCAGATTCAGCTGTGACTTGGAAGGCAAAGAAAGGGTCCAGAGAATATAAATAGCCTCTTAGACAATGCAAACAGACACAGGGCAGTTAAGAAAAAGCGGAAAGCTCAAGTTATCTCAGCCTTTGGTCTCCTGCCTCAAACAGTGAGGAGTGAAGATTTCTCATTCCCTCTGCTGCTGCTTCTACAAATTTCCTTTTCTTTTGTGTGTGTGTGTGTATGTGTGTACGTGTGTGTATGTGTGTGTATATGTATGTATATGTGTGTGTATATGTGTGTGTGTATGTATGTGGTGTGTATGTGCATGTATATGTATGTGTGTGTGTTACCATTTCCATTGGGCTCCACAATCTCACCAACCTTACAGAAAACACTAAGGTTACTTCCTGGTTTATGAAACTTCCAGGGACACATCTAAAGACTAACACAGAAGGAGCTCAGGAAGGCTGGTGCTCAGATCCCAATGGAAACCCCTCATTTTCTGACATAGAACCGAGCACAACTGCCTCAGGACCAAATCAGGAAACGGAAGTGACCCATTTTACTTCCTGACATATTCTGAAGTACAAAGGAAAAGAATAGGTGTCTCTCTGTTATAAGTTTAAAACTGGCCTAAAAGTACAGCCCAAAACTCAACCCAGGATTATACTAGTGAGGTAACCCAGGCCCAGAAAGCCAAGCGCCACATGTTCTCCCTCATATGTGGATCCTAGCTAAGGATGATTGGGCTTCTGCATGAGAAGGAAAAAACTCAGTAGCAGAGGCCAGTAAGTTAAAAAGGAGATATAAAGGGAAGAGAAAGGAAGGGAGGAGGGTACTTAATAGGTTGATATTGTATATATGTAAGTATAATGATTGAGATGGGGAGGAGATATGGTGGAGAATGGAATTTCAAAGGGGAAAGTGGGGGGGGTATTACCATGGGATATTTTTTATAATCATGGAAAATGTTAATAAAATTTGAGATAAATAAATAAATAAATAAACTCAACCCAACCTACGCTGAGAAACTGTAGTGAGTAATATGTGTGAAGGGAACCGCACACTTGGACATCGAGGGGAAGGTTTGGAACCCAGCAACAAAAGTAGAGTGGAAAGAGAGCGAGAGTTGGAGAACGAAAAATGCACACATTCACAGTACCTTGCTCCAGTCTAAAGCACAGGGAACGCCTGGCTGCTTCCATCTCAGGAGTCGGGTTATCTAGGACACGTCTACACCACTGCAAAGGACTCAGGGATTTCTCGGATGAGGTGAATGTCTTTGAAGAGCCAACGTATAACCTTGAAAAGAGAAATCTACATTATAGGTATGATACAGGGAGAGACAGCGAGACAGTGCCTGTCTTTTGGGGGAAAACAGCATACATTTAGCAGTTTCTACAGAAACGGAACTCACATTTGAGTACCTGTCCAAAGTCATTTCTAATGAACAAATATCCCCAAATAAAACAGGGTGCTTTCCAAAGCCTGCCAAGAATGACTTCAAAACCAGGGCAAACAATTTTCCCTTGACTGTGCCTCAGAAAGGCAAACACTAGGGAATTTTGCAACTGAATGGGCACTAAGAGTCTTATGACCTCAGTTGACCTGTCAGGAAAAGAACACCATCTCTTTCCTGCCACAGAATCCTTCAACATTACTGGAATCCTAATGTGCACATATTCTTGAAATACCAAACCTCATTATTTACACTTTTGCTAACTTAGACAGGGTTTCCACCTATTAGAGTAACGTATTAGTCATCCATGATAGGCGGGGAATTCTTTGGTAATTTATGCCTCTAGACAAGAGGATGGTAAACAGCTTCTGAAAAGGGCCAGCTAGTAAAGATCCTTGGTTTTTGGGAACGCAGTCTCTATTACAAGTACTCAACTCTGTTGTTCTAGCCAAGAAGAGCTGCAGATAATATGTATATAAATAAGTCCTGTGATCCTATAAATTTTACTTATAGGTGATGAAATTATATGACCCATAATTCCCAACATTCTTTTGATGTTTCCCATCATTTAAAAATGTGAAATTTGGGGCTGGAGAGATGGCTTAAGGGTTAAGGCACTTGCCTGCAAAACCTAAGGACTCATGTTCAACTCTCCAGGTCCCACCCAGCCTGACAGGCAGTGATTCAAGCATGCAATGTCACACATTACACCACAAGGGGGCGCACACATCTAGAGTTTGTTCACAGTGGCTGAAAGGCCCTAGTGCACCCACTTTACCCCCATCCCCATTTCAAAAATAAGTAATTTTTTTTTTTTTTAATGTAGAATTTTATCTTTCCAGCCACACAAAGCACGTAACAGATCTGACTTTCCCTAGGGACACACTTAGCTGACTCCCTTACAAATAAAATATCACTTCCAATTGATTTCACGGTAATTTCAATGCATCATATACTGGTACAGTCCACAGTTCTATCTCCATTAAAAGTGCATTACTTAGATCCAACTTCCTATTTCTGGGCACCACTCCTGCTCTTCTATAATAGTGATAGGTTATAATCCATTCTAACCTTCTTGCCAGCAGACTCCTACCGGGTCTACAACTTTCTACTCTAACACAGGTTTAGGCTTGGTTACTTATTCCTAATCGCTGGTGCTTCAAATACAAATTGTGGTGGTTTTTTTTTGTTTTTTTTTTTGTTTGTTTGTTTTTTTGTGGTAGGTTCAAGGAATCTAAATTTCCAGTAAGTTCCCGGGAGATGCCGATATCACTGGTCTGGAGGGCATACCTAAGAGGATGTAGACTAAAACAATCACAACAATTCCACTGTTCCCTTGGCCCAGTCTCTGGATACAATCCAAGTCAATAATAATGAAGGGAAATCATGTGGTAGGCTGTGGGCAAATTTTTCCTCATGTCTAATGTGGACACAAAGGACATACCTACATGTTGCTTACAGAAAACACTCCTGAAATAGTGATACAGAGGTATGTTAAAAGGAAAAACAAAATTCAAAGATACCCACAAAGAAAAGACCAAGCCAGGAAGGCTAATGATTGAATTCTACCACACACTAAAAAAAAAAAAAAAAAAAAAAATCAATTCTTCACAAACTCTTCCACAAAACAGAAGGGGAGATGGCTAGAAAGATGGCTTAGAAGTTCAGGTGCTTGCCTGCGAAGCCTAAGGACCCAGATTCAATGCCCCAGAACCCACAAAAGCAAGATGCACAAGGAGGCACATGCATCTGGAGTTCATTTGCAGTGACTAGAGGCCCTGGTGTGCCCACTCTCTATATCTACTCCCCCCACTTGCAAATAAATAAATAAAATATTTTAAGATAATAAAAAGAAGAGGAGGGAGTACATACTAACACAGTCTATGAGGGAACATTATCCTGACTCCATAAACAGACATAGATATGAAAACAAAAGAAAAACCTAATGACCAGTATCACTCATGAACAGATGCAACAAATCTAGACTAAATATTCAGCAAGTTCAATATTGGTTACTTCATCACCTCCAACTGCAGCTTATCTCAGACGTGAAAGGGTAGTTTAACATTAAAACACACTAAAATTACTGTATTAACTAAAAGGGAAAAATGACGATAACCTGAATAGACAAGGAAAAGGTACTTGCTAGCTATTTCTAATTTACAGACACATTCCAGTAAACTGGAAACAGAAGGGAATCCATCCTCTCCAGATGAAGATCTGTTCAAAGATTCTCTAAAGCAGAATCCACAGTTCTCTCTCCATTCAAAGTACTTCTGACTAGAGAAGACACAACCCTTTTGCCCTAGAGAACAAAACAAGGACATTGGCTCTCCCCACTTCCAATATGCTACAGAGATTCGAGCCGGTGGTATCAGGCAACAGATGAAAAGTACTTGGATTGGGAAGAAAGTAGTAAGTCTATTTTTAATCATAGATAAGATGCTCTATGAAAAAAAAATCCTGATGACTCTACAGTTAAGGATATTAAAACCAGTGAGATTAGTAGCAATATGATAGGATTCATGTAGTTAACTGTGTATTTGTATATGTTAGAAAAAAAAAAACATAGTACTCTTAAATTCATTTTCCATTTACAATAGAAAAAAAACCTAGGAAATCTAAAACTAAATCTGACAATATGGCTAAGGAGATGGCTCAACAATTAAGTGTGTTGGTCACTTAAGTATGAGGGGCTCTCTGGCCAGAGACAGCCAACTCCCCAAAACCCACGTTAAAAACAAATCTGTAACCTCAGTCCATGAGATGTGGAGCCCACAGCATTGTTGGGGCTCACTGAGGGATATCAGCTCCAGGTTGAGGGAGAGACCCCAAGTTAAATAAATGCATGGTTGAGTGTTGATCATATACCTGACTTCCTCCATACTTACACACATGAGGCATGCATACCTGCACACACATGTGCATAAACCACACTCATACTTACACACATGAGGCATGCATACCTGCACACACATGTGCATATACCACACTCATACTCGAAATACACATTTATATGCACAAAACAATCTGAAAACATATGTAAAACACCTTTGCACTAGGAACTATAAAACAAACAGAGAAAGAAATTAAAGACTCAAATTGATGGAAAGATATATACCAGCTTTAGACTAAATAATGTGAAGTAAAGTGTCAGTTCTCCTTAAATATGATTTTCAATAACAAAATCCTAATAGGACTGTGTGTGTGTGTGTGTGTGTGTGTGTGTGTGCGCGTGCATGCATGTGCATGTTTTACGTAGAGACTGATTCTAAAGTTTGCATGAAAATATGAAGATCCTAGAAGGGCCAAATAACGGTTTAAAAGCAACAAAGTTAGAAAGTGGTCACTAACTGTTCGAGACAAGACAAAACAATAATGAAGACAGCTTAATGTGGCAAAAACATAAATGTGTCACTGGGGAAAATATGGTCCAAAAACATAACCACATGCAGAATGTTGAATTTTTTAACACCATACAAAGAAAATTCAATAAAGATTGATCTTTTAAACAAACAATGCTGCAACAAAAGAGAACCCATACACAAGAACAGTGAACGGTCATCTATTTCTCACATAACCTACAAAAATAACTCAGAAACCTTTTGTGAAAAACCATAGGCCTACACCTTAATATTTGTTGGATATGATTTCCAAGACTGAAAGCATATGTAAAATCCATCAAAGAAAAAGGTTATCAGTTGGATTTATCAAAAATAAAATCTTTGTTCTCTGAAGACATTGCAAGTAAGAGACAAATTATAGGTCTGGAGAAATATTTGCAATCCATGTACCTGGCAAAGAATGTTGATATAGATTACATACATATATATGTAACTGCACACTCAATAATAACCAACTAGGGCTGGAGAAGTTGGTTAAGCAATTGAAGGTGCTTGTTGGCATTACCTGATGACCCAGGTTCAATTCCCCAGCATCCATGTAAAGCCAAATGTACAAAATAGCACATGCATCTGGAATTTGTTTGCAGTCTGGCATGCCCATATGCGCATGCACGCACGCACACACATGTGTCTTAAATAAATAAATAAAATGAAAATATCTTCAAATATAGTGAGCAACTATTTTGAAACTAGTCAAAAGATGTGAATACATATTTCACCAAAGAAGGCCTGTGTATGACAAACAGGATATGAAAAGATGCTCTCCATCTGGGAAATGCAATGTGTATATACAGTAAGACATTATCACACATTTGCTAGAATGGTAAAAGAAAAAAAGACTAGCCATAGCACGTACTGATGAGCAAAACTAGGGCCAAAACATCTGCTGCTGGTGAAAATAGGAACTGGCATGGCCTCTTTGGGAAAAGTCTGGCAGCATCTTAACAAATCAACACAAACTTACTCAGTTCCCATCACTCAAGTCATAAGAATGCACCCAAGAGAAATGAGAAGGCATGCACAAAGACACAGTAGTTCAAGTCATTTTATGTTATAACCAAAAACTGAAAAGAACCCAGATGCTCATCAAAAGATGAGGGTATAACAAACAGTGGTTCTATCTAGCCTGTAATAGCTCACTTGTGCGCTCGCTCGCTCGCTCTCTCTCTCTCTCTCTCTCTCTCTCTCTCTCACACACACACACACACACACACAGAGAGAGAGAGAGAGAGAGAGAGAGAGAAAGAGAGAGAGAGAGAGAGAGAATGTAAACTACTTATTTATGTAACAGTGTGCATGAAATTCATAAACCAGATCACACTAAACAAATGCTAAGCAGACATGCTACATGATTTGAAAACTATAGAAAGGGCACGCTAAATCCACACTGACAGAAAACAGATCAGTGGTTGCCTGTCGTTGGAGGCCGGTAGGATTCGGAAAGAAGAAACAGAAAGGGTCATGAGGAAACAAGTTTAACAGTGTTTTCACTCACAACTTTGACCACAGTGATACTTTCCCAGACACTCACATGTCAAGAACTATCAAACTATGCATGTTAAAAATGTGTCATTCGAGCCAGTTGCGGTGTTTCGTGCCTATAATCCCAGGACTTGGTACCTGAGGCAGGAAGATTAGCATGTAAGATCAGCCTGGACTAGAATGAAACTATAACTCAAAAAAGGGAGTGTCACTTACGTACCAGTTACACTTCAATAAAACTCTTTTTTTAAAAGATGCCACAAGAAACTGACCACTTCTGTCTCTCTGTGCTCTTCAGGTGTAAAGCTCATAGTTGCCATTACCACGTACATGAACAGACACAAGAGTGAGCCCTGAGAACAGAGCCGCTCCTTGCCAGTGGAACATTTCTCTACACCTAACCGGTTTTCCTCTTTGTTGTTTCCACAGAAGCAGTCTCTTTTGGCCTTTGCTTGTTGCATTCCAATTCCTCTCACTAGTAATCCAACAGGAGCTGTCTACCCATCACCTTAAGCAGCATCCTTTGGGATCACTACTGATAGCTTCTGTAGCTGTGAGGCTTCCACCAACCAGTTTGCCTCCAGACTTCAGATATTCCCACCAACCTCTTTAGATCCTCTCTTTGGTCCTTGTTTGTATGGACTCTTTCCTATGGAAAACCATAATTGCTTAAGGCACCAAATAGAAAGACCCATACTGGTACAACATGACACACTACAATACTAGGAATAAAGAAAGCTGAAGGAAAAGTAATGGAAGTCAGCCTACCCAAACTACAGCGCACACTAATAGTTAGAACATACTAGCAACTGCAATGAAAGGGAAAACACCTTTGAACCTGAGGGGAAATGATTTCGATTATGCTTTTATTCTGCCTATTAATCTTTACATCAGAGTGTTATAGTTAATATGGGAAACACCCCTCATAGTCTCATGTGATGGAATACGTGGCCCCCAGCTGTTGGCACTGGGTTAGACAACCTCTGAGGGACATAACATGCTATTGTAATAAAACTACATAGAAGCTCAGGCTGGAGAGATAGCTTAGCAGTTATGGCGCTTGCTTGCAAAGCCTAACGGCTCATGTTCAGCTCTCCAAATCCCACATAAGCCAGACACACAAGGTGTCGCACGCTTCTGGAGTTTGACTGCAGTGGCTAGAGACCCTGGTGCGCCAATTCTCTTTCTCTCCAAAGAAAGAAAATGCAAAAAAGAAAAAAACTATAGAAGCTCTCTGCAAATGCAGGACATGAAAACAGAACTGATCATTCTCAGGGTTGGTCTCTATCAGGGTCCAGGACAGCTCTGTGCCTGTGATGTTTACCATGAGGCCAAGAACTAGACTGTCATAAAGAGGGTGTTAGTTCATATAGACTCATGGAACAGATTAGAAAAGCAAAGCAAAATCTATATTCCTCTTCAATAGGGCTATGCTTCTAAAAAGTCATAAAAACTGCCTTATGAATTCCCCTGATACCACCAGTAACTTTTACAATGCTCTTTGTATCTCTTGTGCAACATGTCTCCAGTGACAAGCCACTCTTAACGTCAGTCGTTTTGTTAATGGTACGCTGAAGTCTGGTAAGATATCTGAAAAGCCTTCAGCGAAAACTTCAGGATTCTTCAAATATTAGGAAAACTACAATTTGAAATGTCATTCTCTAATTTTCCTTAACTTCCCTTCTATAACATGCAGAAAGCACCTGCCTAGAAATCCTCGTCCTCAAAGAATCTCCTCCTGTGCACATGCATATTCTGGACCCCCTCGCTTAGTACCTGAAGAAACACTGGAAGATCAAAACCAACCCAAAATCTGGGGTGATAACCTGAGTGTCTCAAGCGAAGTAGTGTAACAGTGTGGAAAAGAAAACCAGTTACATTCAAAACTATTTGGCTCTAAAACCATCCTTCTAAACTAAACAAAACAAAACAAAAAAAAAAAAAAGAAAAGAAAAGAAAACAACTGGAACTGAAAAAAAAGCATACAACAAATATATACAATTACATACACTTGTATAGCCTTCACCAAAAAGTAATATATGATGACTTTCAGACAAGTAATTTTAAGAGCCATCAGTCACCGCTGTTTTAAGGAAATGATGTAATGCACACAAATAGTACAGGATGAGACTCCCCAGCATCTAGCTGGGAAGAAACTGGCCAGCCACTGCAGAACTCAGCTATTAGAAGATGCACGAAATCCACCTTCTGGCTATCAAACTGTCCTACAGCAAACTTCCCCTCCACTCCGTCCACCCCAAGTGTGTAAACTCCTAGTCCTTCACTGACTCACTGCATCGTTTCTAAGTTCCTTGGTTAAAATACGCATCCTCTTCTACTTCGGTCAACACCGTTTGCTCCTAGGTGACGCTGTGTATTTTCAATTAGCATTGTCAGAAAGTGAAGCCCCCTGTGGTCTTCTCACAGAAAATCAATTATGCAAAGATCAGTTTAGGTGGGCTAATTTCTCTGTGCCATATGTATAATGCAAGGTGTTTAACAGCTTTGATGAAGAATTGGCAACGATTTTAGCCAGCTGTCCAGGGTCTTGGGATTACATATGGAAGATGAATATCTTACTCATTAAATTTCCCTTAATTTGTACATATTATCATGTCCCCTGATATAATTAATAATTTTTCTTCTGTCCCTTCCACTTGAGCAAACTTAAAATTTCTACTACATCTCCTTTATATAAGTCTCAGCATTTTGCAAATTGTCACTATGTCCACTAAAACCCATTCCTAGCTGGCATATTTTTCTATGAACTAGAGTGTGTTTATCTTGGCAGTTCCTTAAATATAGAAAAAAAAAGTCTGTCTTCTTCATTGAAGTGTGCAAAACTGGACTTAAAACCACAAAGTTACACTTGCTTCAAATAGCTGTTTTTCCACCTGTTTCTCCAAGTTCACTGTGTTTTCACAATGTAAAGAGTTGTGTTTCTAACTTTGACCATAACATACAAACGCATTCAATACTTCAAGTCAAGGCACGCAAGTTTAACCAAGACAGGCATATAAAGTGTGATGGACTCTCATTTTTGAAATCTACTGAACTTCATTTAAAATAAAATAGTTAGTACATGCACTAAGTAGAACATCATGGTCCACACTAGATCACAATGTTGCTAGTGGGAAAACATCATGCACTAAGTAGAACATCATGGTCCACGCTAGATCACAATGTTGCTAGTGGGAAAACATCATTGGTGGAACCCCTGTGAATTTGTGAACCCAAAGTTTAGTCTTAAGTCACTTTATCTGACAGCTTCTGTCCATCAACAGAAAGGTTTCATCTGCAGTCAAAGTTTCCCACTGCCATTCCACACCAACCTGACTTTTACTGTTTGTACCCCTGGTTCCTCAACCTGCTTAACACTGGGCAGAGACACGTTCTTTCCAAGACTGGGAATCAATCCAGTGGCACCATGTTCCTGAGACACATCAAGATATTCCTCCTTTTGAACTTTTTGTCTGCTTTTTAATTTTGTTTCTAAATTAAGCAGAAGCTTTGTATGGACAAATCATGTGTTGGTACCATTCCCCTCCTCCATGCCCATTCCACACAGGGCCCTCCCTCCTCAGCAGGTTACTGGTATTCACCATGGAGGTATGGGTTATGAGTTGTGAGAGCAGAAGTCTGTTTTTGGTTCTCATTTTCTCTTTTTTCTTGCCCATGGTCTTCTGAAGAGGCAAGCTGCCAAATTACTTGTAAAGATTTGAACTTTACATGGACACAGTAAATGAACTTGAAAATTAAGGTTCTAGAATATTGTCAGCCTTAATTTTTAAAACATTTAATTCTAGCAACCCTATGCTAAGATAACCAGGTTTGATTAATTAGATACTTTAAATTCAATTGAAATAAGCTTTCAAAGAAATAAAATGTTTCAAAAACTTAAGTGAAGCCGAACATATACTTAAACATTTTTTTTTCAAAATACTACGTACAGGCTAAATAAATGTTCATAAAAAGATACATTTTATGTCTCTTAAGAGAGCTGGTTGGTCATTCATAAATAAATAAACTATCTCACTAAAATACTTTTTCTATTATGATTCTTAAGCCAAAACGTCCAAGTTTTATGAGAAGGGACATACTTAGATGAAAGAACCCCTCAAACAGTCAATGAAGATCTACATTTGTAAACTTACTTTCTTAAATGCATGACATTGTTCTAATTATCTAATATAATTTGCTTAATCTGTTAGCTGAGATCATAAAAGTGCAGGAAAACTAGGTGATCGCTAACAGTATCTTGGGGCTGACAGTTGTCACTTTAAAGACATGCAAAGTTACATTTACATAAATTTCTAGAATCTGTTTAATGAGGGTTAAGTATAAAACCACTTGAAGCTTGGAGGTGCAGTCCTTTAATCCTAGCACTTGGGAGGCAGAGCTAGGAGGATCAAAGAGAGTTCAAGGCCACCCTGAGAGTACATAGTGAATTCCAGGTCAACCAGGGCTACCTCGAAAAGCCAAATATTAAACATAAAAAAATCCACTTGATATGTATTTATTTTATACTACTTTGTATAATTATGTTTTTATCTGGAAGGATCTATAGCGTTTATAGGATTGATTCTATATTGGTAGTGAACTCCAGACACAAGAAAGGGTTTTCAACCTGTAACTTAATATTCACTTCTGCTTTTATTTTATTGTATTTTATTTTTAAAATAGCCTGGTACTATATACCCACACCAAATGTGTTTAGAATACATAAGAAATAAGCTTGAGGCTGGGGAGATGTCTCAGTGAATACAGCCCACGCCATGCATGCAGAAGAACAGAAGTTCAGATCCCCAGCATCCATGGAAATACAGGATGGGTATGGTGGCCTGCCTTCCAGAGGGGGCGAAAGGGAGTCAAACTAGATTAGCTGAGTCAATGAGTGCTGCTCAAGTTTCAAGTAAGAGACCCTGCCTCAGTAAATGAGGAAAGAGATCAAGCAAGACACCTGACATCAACCTCTGGCCTGCACACACACGTATACCCACACACCCGCACACACATCCATCCTGTACCCTATTAGGGAATCCAAATGAAAAGCACAATGTTGTCAAGGCACAAGGTGAGGGACATGCAATGTCTACAGTGGTAAAGGGACTTTGGAGTCCTTTGCAAGTATTAACACAAGTTAAACTTAAAGAAATCAAATCCTGTCGATTACTTGTGCATCAATATTGCAAAATATTGCAATATGAAAAAAATGTAATAACAGAAGATTTTCCATAAATCAGGTGACCTTAAGGTTTTAAGTCCATCCAACTAAGATCCATGACCCCTCCTCATTTTTCTACCTGGGATCCCGTCCCATGTGAAGAGACTAGAAATAGTGTACCATATGTCCTCAGAAGTGTTTTTCTTTTCAAACACTGAGGCACTAACTTTTTCACATTTACATTTGATTAATGAAATTAACAGAACCTGGTTTAATTTAAATTTACTTCAAACTGTATAAAGGAATATGCCAATCCCACCAAACAGTTGTTTTTTTTAAAAAAATAGTTCTTTCAGAGCTGGAGAGTTTGCTCAGTGGTTAAGGCACTTGCTTGCAAAGCCTAAGGACCCAGGTTCACTTACCCAGTACCCACATAAAGCCAGATGCACAAAATGGCACATGCATCTGGAGTTCGTTTGTAGTGACTAAAGGCCATGGCGTACCCATTCACCAGCTGTCTCTGTCTCTTTCTCCCTCTCAAATAAATAAAATATTTTCAAAAAATAGTTCTTATAATGATATTTGGGCAAAAAATTAATGAAACAAAAACCTACATATTAATATCTGTGAATAGTTGGATAAGTAAATATAGTAGAAATCCACTCAAAAGAGAAGACAGTATTGAAATTAAATTAGGTGTATGTGTACTATTATTAATTAGATAAATAATGATATCACAAACTTCAAACCAGGCATGGTGGCTCACACCTATAATCCCAGCACTTCAGAGGCTCAAGCAGAAATATCAGGGATTCAAGGTCAGCCTGTGCTACAAAAATCAATACTATGGCAGCTCAAACTACATTAAACATGCCAGTATTTTTTTTTTTTTTTTTGAGGTAGGGTCTAGCTCTAGCCCAGGCTGACCTGGAATTCACTATGTTTTTCTTTTCCTTGCAATGAGTTTTTTTTTTTTTTAATTATTAAGAACAAATTTTGTATGTATACATCATGGCATTAAGGTTTTTTTAAACTATTTTATTTATTTATTTAAGAGAGAGAGAAGGGGGGGAGTGAACCAGGGCCTCTAGCCACTGCAAATGAACTCTAGATGCATGCGTCACCTTGCGCATTTGGCTTTACATAGGTCCTGGGAAATCGAATCTGGGTCCTTTGGCTTTGCAGCAAGAGCCTTAACCACTAAGCCATGGTGCCAGTCTTTCACTATGTATTTTCAAAGCATGGAATTAACTGCTCTCCTGCATCTACTTCAAAATGATAAGCAAGCGACTTCCCACTGTTCATGTACAACATCATGAAATAAAGACCAAGGACCAAATCACTCTCAAATGACTTGAAAGAGGCCAAGGGTTTATAAGTACTAATGAAAAATCTACACTCCATCGTGACACTATTTCCCAAGACCGTCTTCAGGATGAAAGTGAGATTACAATTAAACCTGGACTCCCCCCAACACACACAAAATATTGTAGTTTTCAAAGACGGGCTTAAACTTTCAGGAAGTGTTCAGTTGTTTGATTTGTACCTCTTAAGCTACCTGAACAGCTGCCAAAATTCAAGTGCTGAGACAGACGATGAATGGGTCCCTGAAAGGCTTACAAAGCTCTAGATACTTTGATTCTCCGGCGGAAGCAGTTAGCATAGTATATAGATAGCAGAGTGTACAGATGGAGTGTAAAGGAAAAAGAAACACTGTAGCTCCCAGTGGAAAACAAGAAAGTTGGCCATCTCCAATTTCCATCCAGTGCAATCGTGCAACAGGAGGTGGACACAGGATGAGCAGCAGTTCAAGGACATCCTAGGCTACATAGTGAGTCCAAGGCAAGCCTGGGATACATGACGTCCTTCCTCATAATCTAACACACAAACCACCACAGCTATTGTTCATGCTACTGGCACCAAGTTCCACCTTCAGTAACCAATTCCACTGAGTACCACCAGTGACCAAGAAAACAGACCAAACCAACCCCAGGAAGTCACTCTTTTCATGGGTATTACTCTGAAACACACTGAGAAAGGAACAAGCTACCTGCCCCTCTGAAACGTACTCATTCATACCAAGTGGGCATGGTTAGTTAACCAGATTTCTGCTCAATAAATGCTGCCAGTCTCAACTTTTCTGATAACTAAAGGTTTCTAAAAACAATAAAATAATGTTTCTCTAATTACACTTCTCTCATTCAAGTTTAACTTTTTAATTAATAAAAATCCCCGTGTCATGTGCTAACACACAAACAAAAAAAAGAGGGGGGGGGGCTTTCAGGGACCCTCCATTCCCAAGGAAGACTTCATTTTTTACATCATTCTTGAAAAAAAGTCAACCCATCTTTAAAAAGCAAATCATTGTCTGGGGGAAAAAAAAAGATGATCAATAATAATTTTTTTTTTTTAAAATACAGAGAAAGAGAGAATAAAGACTTCATGGCTCCAACACAAGAACTTAGAAGAGAACCATCACTAGGCGGCTTTGGATGCCAAGAGAGGGGACAGCAAGGCAATCGTGCCCGACGTTTGTTTAGGAAGGAAAGAACAGTAAGTGGCAGATGGAAGCCAGCTCCAATGCACCCCCGAGACACACACACACACACACACACACACACAGGCAGGAATAAAGAGCGGGGCTGAGCGACGAGATGACACGGGTTTGCAGCTAATGCTAACGAGGCACTTGGGACCCAGTCACGAGCGCAGCGCAGAAACGCCAGGCAGATGGCAGGTCCCACTTCCTGCCCGGTCCCTGGACGGACCGAGACTAGGTCTCAGGAAACACGTTTGTGCCTTCATTGAAAAGTCTCAGCTCGGGGCTGCGGCTCGGCACCTGCTAGGCCACCCGGAACTGGGGGGGAGGGGGGAGATGGGGATGGGGGGGTACCCGCGAGGTGCCCATCCTCCGCACGCTCCTGCCCTCTCCTCCCGGGTCCGCCGGGGCACACGGCGGAGCGACTCCGTACCAGGTGTCGTCGTCCTCGTCCCTCCAGGCGGCGACACCGTCCAGGTCCAGCGGCTCCACCTCATCCAGCAGCGTGGGGGGCGGCGAGGGCGGCACGGCGGCTTCCCCGGGCGCTGTCGTCGCCGCGAGCCCGGGCTCGGCTGCGCCGCCGCCGAAGAAGGCGGTGGCCGGCTTGAAGTAGACGAAGGGCGCCTCGGAGGGCTGCGCCAGGCTGCAGAGCAGGGAGGGCGCGGGGCTGGGCAGGCAGAAGGCGGCGGGGAACGCGGGCCCGGAGCCTCCCGCAGCCCCGCCGGCGGGGCCGAGCTGCAGCCCGAGCCCCAGGCTCCCCGGGGCGGCGGCGGCCGTGGAGGAGACGACGGCGGCGGCGGCGGCCGGGGGGCTGCGCGGTCCGAGCGGGCTGCAGGCCCCGGCGGCGGCGGCGGCGGGCGGCGCGGAGGGCGGCGCGGAGGGCGGCGGCGGCGGCGCGGGCGGCTGCAGCAGCAGCAGGTGCGGGGCGGCGGAGGCCGCGCTGGCCGCCCGGCTGCGCAGCTGCTCGTTCTGCTGCTCCAGCTTGCGCACGAGCTCCTGCAGCTTCTTCACCTCCAGCTCCGCGTTCACCACCGGCCCCGCGCCGGGTCCCGGAGACGCGCATTTCACCTGCTCCGCCATCATCGCGGGGGACAGCCCCCTCCCCTATTCCCCGAGGGGCGTCGCCGCCCCCCCGATCAGCCCACCCACCCCACCCCCCCCCACTGATCCGCCCACCCCAACCCCACAACCGCCCGGATGGATTCCCCACGCCGCGCCCGCGCTACGACGGATGCCCGGCTCGCCGAGCCCAGCACGCGGGCACCGATGCCAAGCCTGGCCTGAGCATCAGCACCGGGGCCCGGCCTCGGCTCCTCTGCACATGCTCAGTGCGTCCCTCCGGTCCTCTGGGCGCTCGGAGGCTCCGGGTTTTGGTCCCGGCCCCCGGGGCGGGGAGAGGCGGGGCCATGGCCGGGGGGCGGAGCCGAAGGTGAAGGATTGGCCCCGGGGCTGGGGAGGGGGCGTGGCCTGCGGCGAGGACCCGGGCCGAGGCCATCGAGTCCCCTCCCACGCCACCTACCCGCAGGTGCCTGATTGGACCTGGCCTCGACTTTCCCGCCACCGGTACTTCCCGCTGCAGCGGGCAGAGGGCGAAGGGCGCCCCTCACCGCCGGCATCACCGTTCACCTCGCCAGCATCGACCAGCATTACCGCCTGGGTGGGTTCCAAAAAAGCCGCAGCAGGTGCCACAATAATATTCCCTGGGCCAATGGTTGCGTCCCTTCCAAAAGCTGACTGAGGGGGTTTATTGGCCACTTCCTGACGCGACCCCCGTGCCAAAGCCCAGGAACACGATTCTAACAAGCGGAGAAACAGAAGCAGATCAGAAAGGCTCTGGGGAGATGCTTCTGAGGCAGTCGGGGGGTGGTGACAGAAAAACAAGATGGTGGGAGAGGGGAGACCAGGGAGGAAGAGGGAAAACTGCTGTTGCTAAGAACAGCTAGGTGTTAAAGAAACAAAAGTGTTCCCCCGCAGCTCTTTTAAAATAGCCAAATCTGAACTCTTGTCTTCATAAAGTGAGTCCCTTGTTTGTGATCCTGCCATGCGTTCAATCCACAAAAGGCCTTTGAAGGCCCGCCGTATGCCACACACCCTCCTCAGAGCTGTGTACAGTCAGGCAAAAGCCACTGTGGGGGCTGGGGAGGGATAACAACATTGTGGGGTGCTCAGTCTGTTAAGTAATTTGCATGCCATTTAAAGTCAGACTTGTCAAGAGCAAAATTCAGAGAACCTCAAAATCTACCCTAAGCCCGCCCCCTCGAATCTCACCCAGAACAAAACCTGCAGTTTCTTACCTCTTGAAAACAGTGCTTTTAAAATATCTTTTCAACAAAAGGCTTTTTAAGCAGAAGGGAATCATTTCATTCCATTATTGTTGACTTAGCATTTTGCGTGTGTGACACCGAAGAGAGCCTGCCTTTTAATGATGAGAAAAGCCCATACCATTGGCTCTCACCTCCCGGAGAAGGTCCTAGGTTAGGAACTGTACACACCATCCTTTGTGACAAGATACTCCACGCTGCTGACACTGCAAGCGTGTATCTAATGTTTTTAAATCTGGCTGTATGCCTTTCTGTTCAGAAACACGTGTGTGACTGGTCAAGCTTCATCTCTCATGTCTGTGTATGCCCAGGGAGGGTGTTCTAAGTTTAACTTGGTTGACCAATGTTGCAGCAAATTAAATGTTGAAGTTTCCCTCCTTGGAGTCCCAGCTTTCCAGCCTACCTCCAAACCACCTGTATCTCCCATCACCTTTCCAAGTTTCAGTCTACCTTTTTTTGGTGTATTGGCTATTGCTAAAACCTGGATGCGTGGAGTCATACTACAGAAAGTCCCCAGTACAGAATCAATTGAGGGATTTTTCCGCATGCTCAGTGGCAGATGCGGCTGGCAGGATCCCTGCCACACAAAGAAAGGGAGAGGACAGACACAAGGAGAACAAAGAGCTGCTGGATTTCACACTCGTGAAAGAAATGGGAAATTGGCACGTAATAGTAAAGACAACAGAAATAAGTAAAGAGAAGTGGTCTTTTACAACACAATGTGTATACTCCAGTGAATAGGAACAAGCAACCCTTTCCTCTCCCATGGTCCCTGTATGGTCTAGAAAACACATCACAGCAACCTGAACTCCCAGGCTTCAGAAGTGTGTTTTTCTATACAACAATTATTGTAGGAATCTTTATGGTTTTAAAAGAAAGCACACATCGACAATTTAAACACGGGAAAGTGGGGGACATTTTCTTTGACTTCCGTGTTCTGCAAACTTGCCCTCTATCTGAAAGCCTGAAAGCATTCGGGTTCAGAGAAATTTGTAGATCATTCTTTCCCATTAAAGATCTCTCTCTTTTCTTCCCTTCAGAGAACTATTGTACGTACACACACCACACACGTGTAACATGCACACTGATTTTAAGCTTGCATCCCCAGAACGCCAGTCTTCTTAACACATAATTAAAGAGGTTGATGGTGTCAAGGTTTTAATTAAGCAGTCTTGATGCTTTTTATTTTGATGCAAATTTTTGGCTGTGTGCTTTGAAAGAAAAATGGAGGCATAGTTGCTCTTTTCTTTTCATGTTAAATGATATAATAAGCTGACTTCAGAGATCTGCAAGAAAAAAATGGGAGCATAAAAATGTATATCTTGTTAAAAAGTTTATGCTTTAAAGATAGGAGGAAACACCATAAAGTAATGGAAAGCATCCATATATAACACATTCAAAGCTAGTATAAGCCAGGAGTGGTGGTGCACGCCTTTAATCCCAATACTTGGGAGGTAGAGATAGGACATCACCATGAGTTCACAGCCACCCTGAGACTACATAGTTAATCACAGGTCAGCCTCAGCTAAAGCAAGACCCTACCTCAAAAAAAAAAAAAAAAAAAAAAAAAAAAAAAAAAAAAGCTGGTAAGGAAATGCATAATGCCCAGTAGGCCCTTATTTTAGAGTTCAGAATTATACCAAGATCACATCAGTGAACTTTAAGAAATAAAATGAACTTATTTTAATCTCAGCAATCAATTATTGATCTAATCATTGATCCAACAGAAGTGCACACACAGCAGAGTTTCTTCTTGAACATATGAATATAATTCACCAAAGAAAAGTAGAAACAGCCTGTTGTGATCCTGGTTTTATAATTGAGCCAGATGAGGTTACTTATCCAAGTTGAGTCATGAAAATGATAGCAGTTCTTAGCAGTTCCTAGTAACCCAATAATTGCTCCTCTGTACCCTGCATGAAATCAAGATCTCAGGTCCAGTTCCCCCAAGAAATGAAAAGTAACCTAATGTGTAAAATCAAGAACAAGCATCCCTGACTGTGTTTTCAAATTGATGCAAAGGAAATAGCCTGAGGGATTGTCATGCCCCTTACTGAGATATCTGCTTGTTCACACAGTAAAGTGAATATCTCTGTCCAGTTGCCCCTGTGGTCCCACAGTCCCTCACAGTGTTGGACACATCCCAAAGCAACATTGAGATGCTTCTAAAAACGGATGAATTAATAAATCCCCATGTTGTAGCTGGGATTTAGACAAGCATCTAATTAGTTATTTCCATAAGCCTCATTTATCATGTGCAAGCAACAAGGGAAGCCAAGAAGGTTTTTTGCAGACCCCATGATAATCAATTATTTCACATCTGACCCAAATTAAACTAGAAAAATGCTTCAACATTGGAGGTGTTGTGTTGAAATGTCAGAGGATAAGGTGGAGAGAAACAAGAAGACATGAAAGCATGCTGATAATCACCCTGGTTGGTTTGCACATCCTAACTTCACTCAACACTTGCTACTCATCTCTGTATCAGTAACCCATGTAACTATTCTTACACAATTATCACATAGAGTAGTAGTTGTAATAACAATATAGGCAGTAATAATAATTCTGTTCATTTAGAAAGCTATACTTTTAAAAGATTTTAAAAATAAATGCTTATTATCTATGATGGCCAAGTCACACTACACTATGATTATTTAAGAGAGTGTCTGCATCAAGATTTTATCCAATTGCAGAAAGAAGAATGTGGACAATTACCTGCTGCACCAAATTTCGTGTGACAAGTATGATGAATAAAACACAAATCAGGGCTGGAGAGATGGCTTGGCAGTTAAGGAACTTGCCTACAAAGCCAAAGGACCCAGGATGCCCCAGGTCCCACATAAGCCAGATGCACAAAGGTGGCGCATGTGTCTGGAGTTTGTTTGCAGAGATTGGAGTGCCTAATACTTCCATATTCTCCTCTCTCTCTCTCTCTCTCTCTCTCTCTCTCTCTCTCTCTCTCTCTCCCTCTCTCTCTCTAATAAATAAATACAAATATTAAAAAAAAAACAAGTCAGTGGCATAGGAGATGGCCAAAAAGAGCCATTTTGGCTAAATAATTTGTAAAGGCTTCATGTAGAAAAATGACATGACTTCATTTGGTTCCATTCATCCAGATGTGAGGCATTAGGACAAGGACTATGGTAATCATTTATCAGTCAAGGTAAGGATATAAAAACTCAACAATACAATGAGGATATAGCACCCAGATCCAATTATTTTTCTTATTGAGAACTTTCATATATGAATATATGGCAAAATGGGTCATATTCTCATTGGGTTATGCTCTTATAACTTATACTCCCCCACATACATTTCACTGAGGGCCCTTCTCAGTGGGGTTTTCCATATTTAATATGGGGTCATGACTGCACAAGTCAGTTCCTGTATGTGGGACAAAGGCTACACCACCCCACCCTGAGGCTCTTACATTCTTTCTGCCACCTCTTCTGCAGTGTTCTCTTGAGCCTGGCGTGGTGGGGGGGGGGCATGGTTAAAGTCTCTTTTAGGGTCTGGAAAGATGGCTTAGCAAGTAAGGTGCTTTCCTGCAAAACCAAAGGACCCAGGTTCAATTCCCCAGGACTCACGTAAACCAGATGCAAAGAATAGCACATGCATCTGGAGTTCATTTGCAGCAGCTGGAGGCTCTGGCATGCCAATTCTCCCCCTCCCCCCATCTCTCTCTCCCTCTTTCAAATAAATAAAAATAAAATATAAAGTCCTTTTTAGTGTTCTGCTTTCAATAGCCTCTGATTTTCTGCTTTTATGAGTTTTGGGTCTCCTTAGGGTCTACCAGATCAAATTCTAAATATTGTTTCCTCTGTGGCAAATTAGCTTGCATTTTTAAAATTAATAATTCTTATCTACTATTTTCACTGGGAACGTTCTATGGTTTTTCTTAAGAGTGGCAACTGGTGCTTAGTAATTAACCCCCTGAATCTTCAAACAATCCTTTGAGGTAGTTATTATTCTATTTTATAAATGAGGAAACTGAAGCAGAGAGGTGAATCTGCCCAGAGTTACCCAACCATTAAGTAGAAATCAAAGCTAGTAAGTTTTACCTAGCATGGGGATGATAGTCCAAGTTCTTAAACTGCACTATTTCTTCTTGAACCTTGGAGCACATAGCAAAGTACCTTGGTATGGTCTTCCTGGCCTATAAGTAAAAGCTACTCACTAGTAAATACCTGGGATGTCTTGAACAAAGGGAGATTCATTAACAAGGAAATGTTATTGTAAGAGTGAAGCACGGATGAAAACAGTGATCTTCCAAGATCAACAAAGATGCCAGTGCAGGAAAAGCACTTCTGAGAGCACAGTGAATAAATTCAATGCTTATTTCTCAGCAGATGACAATAACAGCATAAGTTATCACTGAACTGTTTTTCATTTCTAGCCACCTGGATTCTTTCATGTTAAGATCATTCATAAAATTACTTGAAAAAGAAATGCAGGGTGGAGAGATGGCTTAGTGGTTAAGGCACTTACTTGCCTGCAAAATCAAAGGACCCAGGTTCAATTCTCCAGCACCCATGTAAGCCAGATGCACAAGGTGGCACATGTGTCTGGAGTTCATTTACAGTGGTTGGAGTCCCTGGCTCACCCATTCTTTCCCACCACTCCTCTCTCAAATAAATAAATTAAAATGATATTTTTTAAAAAAATAAATGCTAAAGTTCATGGGACACTGGCTTGGAAAGTGTTTTAAATTTTTAAAGTCCAAAAAAACTTATAAACTTTTTTTAAAATTGAAAAGTTTTTATTTAAAGCAAATAGAAGTTTTATGGAGGATTGCTCTTCTTGCAAATAAGTGCCTTGATGAAAACAAAAGATACCTGCATACCAAAAGACCATTTTTCTCTGATATTAGAAGCTAGAGTTAAGTGTGTGTGTGTGTGTGTGTGCTATAAGCCATTAAACTAGAAATGGGACCATGAAAATGGGGAAAAGATCTTAAGGGAAGGGGCAGGGGAAAGAGAAAGCAGCTGAATTCATGTGACATAAAAAGCAGAATAGAGGACTGTTTGAGTGGAGAGGAACGGATAATGAAAGCAGGTACAGGGTGGGCAGAGGACAGCAGTGAGGCAGGGGCATGGACAAGAACAAAGTATAATGACATATATGCATGAGAATGTCATAATAAAACACATCACTTTGCTTGCTAACTTTAAAATATATTTAAAAATTGATCTTATGAATAAAGTAGTGAACAAAGAAAAGATACAAGCAAACCATGTTTATTAACAACACTGTTTACAATAGCCAAGATATCAGATCAGACTACCATCAACAGATGAATGGATAAAGAATATGTGATCTATATACACAATAGGGAATTATTCAGCCATAAAAAATCCCATAATTAAAAAAAAATAAATGGACAGACATGGAGGATACCCTGCTAATCAAAGTAACAGAGGCGCAAAAAGATAAGAGTGACATACTTCTTTCATATATTGGAGCTAAAAAAACAAAAAAAAAAAACAAAAAAAAAAAAACAGGACTATAAAGAACCAGGAAGGAAGCTACAGGAAGGGAGAAGAAAGGGGTGAAGAAGGAGAGAGTGAGAGGAGACAAGGCAGGGTAAAAGTAATCAAGGTACTATATATGCATCTAGGGAAATGTCACAGTCAGATCCATTTACTTGTACAATTAGTATGTGCTTACAGAAATAAATAAATGAACGAAAGTTACTTTATATTTATACATCAATATAATAATAAATTAACAAAAGCAACTATACCTAACTATAAAAATAAATTATTTTTCTGGCTAGAAAAAAAAATGTCACTTATACTACCATTACCTTAGTTTTTGTTTACTTATAAAAGTCACAATCACACTAAATTGTTAAAAAAAATTTAAGCCCATGTTGGGAAGATGGCTCAGTGAATAAAGTTTCTGCTGCACCACACTGAGTGTGTGAATTCTGATCTCCAGATCCTATGTAAAAGCCAACACACACACACACACACACACACACACACACACACACACACACACACATTAATTAATTAATTCATTCATTTCTTAAAAAATCTAAGCCAGAAATCATTTGATAGCCTGTGGGACATGGGAAGGCAACAAGTTCACCTGTAGTCTGAGACCCTGTAGATCTCCTCCATCCTCCACGAGAAACCATCTCAGCCGCAAGTCCATGACTCTGGGAACTTAGCAAACTGGGGTGCAGAGGGGTACTCAGACTAGAGTGCTCACCATGCTTTGCCAGATCATCCCACCATGAAAGAACTTGTACCCCATTTGTTCAAATCAAGCCTCCAATGAGTAATGCATGCTCTGTATACATAATTTTCAGAAAACAATAGTAATTGTATCATAAAGAGATGACCTATATTTCAACCATAATCTAAGATTGCCTCACTTATTTTGTTGATTTTGTGATTATATGATTGTATGTGACTATATTGACAAGATAATGTTGATCATAACCTTGTCTCAAGACTACAGATGGGTTTATACACCATATCATGGCATTTAAGTCCACAGAAACAGCAGTACTACCATGCCATAAGATTATGTTACCAGGTGACAGCATCACCATCTTGATTGGCTTAAGTACATTTTGTGATGTTTTCACAATTTCACAATCATCTTAAAATACATTTCTCTAAACACATCCCCATTATGAACCAACATATGACTATATGTTCTTATTTTTATCTTAGTAAATAGCTTATTTTCAGAAAGTAAGTGTGGTGCTTTGATTCTGTTGTCCCCATAAACTTATGTGTTCTGAATGTCAGGTCCCCAGCTAGTGACAATTTGGGAATTGGAGCCTCCTGGAGGTGATGGGAGTGGCATAGGAGTGTTATAGCCAGCTTCCCCTTGCCAGTGTTTGATACACTCTCCTTATGTTGTTATCCACCTGTTGTTGGCCAAGGGGTGATTTTCACCCTCTTCTCATGCCTTTGTTTTCCTTGGACAATATGGATGGGGAATAGAAAAATTAACTGCATGAGGGTTTTCCATCTTTATAACCAATTTAAAGTCTCTACCTCAGCCTCAGGGATTAATGTTTTATTAATTTTACTTTGACAAATTTTATACATATGAAATGCATTTTCATCAAATTCACCACTCATTCCCTTTCCTGCTTCTTCTGAAACCCTTCCTCTTCCCAACTAGTATTCTAATGCCCCTTCTCCTTTGATGTCTATTGTAGCTACGTTCATGTTGCTAGAACAACAAAACATCTGACCATAAGTTGCTGAAGGGAGGAAAGGGTCTAAAACAGCTTACAGCTCTCAAGGGGACATTTCATCATGCAGGAAAGTATGGCAGAGTAGATGTTGGGCATTGCATCTTGCCATAGCAACTGGGAAGTAGCAGCAAGAGGCAAGAGTGAGCTATCTATCACTGGCATGCTGGGGTAATAAACCTCAAGGTCTGCCCCAAGTGACACACCTCCTCCAGCAAGGTTCCATCTCCTTAATTGCCACCAGCTAAGGATTGAGTATGAGGCTTAATTGCAAACACATGAGGCTGTAGGGGACACTTTAGACTCAAACTACCACAAGGGTCTTTATGTGTGTATGACTTACTGAATTGAATTAGGGTTGCTTGTATGAGCATGAGTAGATGGTTATTTACCATAGCATGAGCCATTTACTAGTGGCTATACCATTTACTAGTGGCTATCCCCTTCCTGTAGCAACCATGAATTGCCAATAGCTCCTCAGGGTGGGATAGGTCCTCATGAATCTCTCCCCCAGCCATCACAGACCAGTGGTTGGCCCAACCTTGCTCATGTCTTGTGCAGGTGATCACAGGCTGCTATAAGTTCCTAAGTGCAATGACTACGTCATGTCAGGAAGATGGCAGTCCACAGCACTCCTCCCCATCTTCCAGCTTTGCATTCTTTCCACCCTTACTTCTGCTATGTTCCCTGAGGCGTGGAAGAGGTGATATAGACACCTCATGTAGGGCTCAGTACTCAACAGTCACTTTTTCTCCACATTCTGACCAGTTTGAGGTCTTTACAGAAACTTCTAACAACTGCAGAAGTTTTTTCCGGCCAAATCTGAGAGCGGCACCAGTCCATAGGCATGAACATGAATATTTAGAAGTTTGGTGGGCTACCCATTGCTTAATTTGATGGCACGTAGAGACAAGTATTAGTAGCACATGAAGAGCAACACCTTAAAGCTCCCAGATGCTACTAGAAAAACCGGGGATACAGAAAACAAGAAACGGAACACCATACCTTTGAAACGTCTGTGTTTGAGCTAGTAAATGGCAAATGTAGCCCCAAAGAAGAAAACTTAAAATGAGCAGAAATTTAAAAAGTGACTGCGGCACTGTAACTTGCTAGTGAGGTGGTCACAACAACTTGCTTCCATGCTGTTGTCCTACACAGGTGGACTGACAAGAGAAAAAGAGAGGATACTCACCTTGGGGCATAGGGGAGGGGATAAAAGAGTATAACCTGTATACTTTTATCATCTATCTATCTATCTATCTATCTATCTATCTATCTATCTATCTATCTAACTAATCTATCTACATATACATGCATATAGAGAGATAAATGATAAAATTCAAAACAAACTTCAGAAGACGACAGGGACACTAGATTCAGGCAACTACTGTCTTTCCTCATGTTTGTTGGCTAAGAGAGGCTCACTCTGTCAAATTTCTGTAATTATCAGTGCAAGAGAAAAATAAAGGACCCAGCTAACTGTACTCAAAACTATATGGCTCCTGCCTTACAGTAGCAACACTTCAGTTCATCTAGTCTAATAAGTCTGGTACAAGATAACAAGGAGAATGTAAATTATACTATGTGACCAGAGGACTGGAAATATTCAGTATAGAACATGGCCTACCCTAAGTCTCTTATGTTAATATCACTTAGAGCACAAATTAACCTTGAACGTTTTAGCTGCTTTCCATGAATTTTGGAGTCCCTTATGCTCTTTGGTTACCAATTCACGGTGTCTGTGGCTCAGGTGTAAATTTTAAGACAATTCTTGTTCACAAATGTTTGTAATGTACATTTTATTGACCTTCATTAATAATTCATACTTTGTCTTGTGGTCACAAATAATGGTCTTTATAAATATGAATCATTGAACTTAAAAGGACTTCCTTTGTGGCTTAGTATAAGATCAATAAATAGAACTATTCCATGTGTATTTAAATATATGCATATATACATACATATGGTCCAGGTGTGGTAGCTCAAACTTTTAATCCCAGCACTCAGGAGGCAGAGGTAGGAGGGTCATTGTGAGTTGGAGGCCACCCTGAGACTATATAGTGAATTCCAGGTCAGCCTGGGTGAGTGAGACCCTACCTCAGCAAAACAGACAAAAAAAAAAAAAAAAGTAAGATTAAAATAGAACAATTATAGCAATATCCTATCATACCAGTTTTGAAAATGTATTCTCTCACACAAAATACCTTAGGACATTCTAGATCTTGTATACCTTTCTTCCTTTCCTCATTAAGTTGTGAGCATCCATCCTTTCATCTACAGGGAACACTAATGCTTTTCTTCATTGTACCCGAGCTGCCTGCAGCATGACTGTTGGCGGTTACTTGAGCACAAACAGTGCAATACTGTGACAGTCCATCTTCAAAGCTCATGGTCAGGTAGTACACACAGTGTGGATCCCGTGTCGGGACTGCTGTCCCTGTCAGGATACAGCAGGATGGCATGAGATGTCATTACATTACTCAGAAATTGTCCCAGTTTAAAATTTATCAATCATTTTTTGTAGAATTTTCCAGTTAATAATTTCAAATTGGCCTCCCATAATTAAACCAACACCATGGACAAGGGGTGATTACTATATTTGATTTTACTTGCTATCTTTCTCAACGTTCATTTTTTTTTTGTATGACTCACAGTATTAGGTTTTAGACCCATCTTGACTTGGTACAACTTTTCTTTTTTTGACTGGCTTCCTCTTCTCCGGCTGTTCTGTGGTTGCCTTAGCCCAGTGCTTACTTTTTCATGAAGATGGGAAGGTTTGGGACCCCATGATTGGTTGGGAAGGCCTGGTCCTGCTACATTCCCTGGTACTCACTCCTAAGCAGTAACTCTAGGCAGAAAATGTCAGCTCTCCCTTTTCTTGCCCTCTCCTTTTCTTTCTTTTTCCTTTCTAGAATTCAAGGACAAGGAAGGAGGTGGGAGAGTGATTCCAGGAACTGTGACTCTCATTGCTTCTGCTGCTTCTGTCACAGAGCCTTCAGACGCGCACTTCCCTTCAGCTTCAGATCCATAAAGAGGATCACCTTGTGTGTTTTCTTCTCTGTGGTTCTCTTTGGGCTTGGGTTTTGTATGAGGCCTCGAAATGTGAACTCCGTATGTCATTGTGATAAGTTTAAGTTGTTTTATTACCTAGTTAAAAGGACTAACAAAACATCCTAACTCCATGCATGGTCGACATATGACTGTGTGATTCCCTCCCTCCATTCCCAGCTTCAGGACAAAAGGAGCCCCCTGCAGGCCACACAATGGACTCAAACGCATCATCATCCTTACTCCAGCTCAGAGAAGGAAGGAAGCTGCTAAGACTTGACATGTCTCCTTTTTAAATAAAATCAAGACATGTTTCTCCTAAAAAGAAATATAAAGCCATCCACACCTTGTATCACTTTGCAAAGGTGGACAGTGGTTGCAGTCCTCCACTCCGGGGCTGCCTCCAAGAAGTGGCCCAATGACTCTTTTCCTCATAATCTGCTCACCAGCTAGGAAAAGTTGACTTAAATAGATGAGGGATTGGCTTTCAGAAAGAAAGTGTTTCACATGAGAGTTTGTAATGGTGTTTTTGAAATTTGGGATAAGCGATATTTTTAAAATAAGCAATTCATCACACACTTGTGATGTTTCTCCCTCTTTTGGCAAAGAAAGAAATGAAGAAGTGGAGGGAGGCTTACATTTGGGCTTCTTTTAAATTTTAAAAGCTGTTCTTTTAAACGTACCATCTGTTACTTCAGAACTTTGATGTGACTATGGTAACTGTTTGGGGATACCACACAGAACCATGACATAATCGGGTATGGCTTGACCCCGACTGTGCCCTTCTCATGGAGCAAGACCCACTCATTGTGAGTCCTGTCACATCAAGAGGGAGTTTCTCTGCAAATATGGCATACTTCTGATTAATGCACAGAGGAGGTAAGAATGAGCTATACACATTCTTGCAGGACATTTGAGTTACAAGGTGGTAATTCAGAGAAGGAAGTTCTCCTCAGCTGAATTTCAATCACATAAAACAGTACTTCAGCAAACTGACACAGAATTCAAATAACATTAAGTAAATATGCTTAAGCCATGAAATTAATCCTTGTTTAAAAAAAGACTGATCCACAGACAGTATAAGGTAATCATCTTAGGACTTGGGAGGTAGAGGCAGGAACATCAGAAGTTCAAGGCCAGCCTTGACCTCATAGCATGGGCTACCTGAGGGAGAACTTGTATGTGTTCAGCTTTCCACCACTAGAACAAATATCTGAGACAGCCAACCTTAAGGGGAAAGGGTGCTTTGCTTTTGTAGTTTCAGAGGCTTTGGTCCATTATCATGTGGCGCCTTTGCTGTTGGATGTGTGTTGGTCATCGCTGTAGGAGCAAGGGTCAGAGTAAGACCCCCTTACCTCATTGCCAGGAAGAAAACAAAAGATAAAGGAAGGTGCTAGGATCCTTCTATCCCCTACAAAGGCAGGCCTCCCGATGAACAGCACACCTCCGCTAAGCCCCACATGCTCAAGTTTCACCAAGTCCCCCAAAGCCTCTCGCTGGAGACCAAGCCATTAGCACATGGGCCTGTGGAGAACTTTCCAGATCCAAATTTTGCTTAAATATTAAAATTAAAGAGGTTTCATGAGTCACACTTCAAATAAACTTAAATGGAATGAGAACATTTATGGAATATTTTCAGAACTATGAACACTACCTGGATATTTGTGGAGATTAGGGAATTATAGTGATTTGGAGGAGATATAGTAAGTACATGGTTATATTATAAAACTAGTAAAAGTAATCTAGTGAAGGTACTGTATTAACTACCTGAGTTATTATATTATATATAATCCCTGAGCAGAAACAGAGTAGAAATGGTTAGTACAGAAGTGAAGAGAGCTCGGTGTTGTGACACACACCTTTAATCCCAGCATTCAGGAGGCAGAAGTAAGAGGATCTCTATGAGTTCCAGGCCACCCTGAAACTGCACAGCTAATTCCAGGTCAGTCTGGGCTAAAGTGGGACCTTACTTCAAAAAAAAAGGTAAGGAGAAATGGAGTAGAAAAGGAAGTGGGTTGAATTTCCTTTGGCCAAGTGTGTGCCGGTGTGTGTGTGTGTGTGTGTGTGTGTGTGTGTGTGTGTAAGAGAGAGAGGGAGGGAGGAAGAAAGAGAGAATGGAATGGTCATGCCAGGGCTTCTTACCATTGCAATCAAACTCCAGATTCATGCACCACTTTGTGCATGCATCCGGCTTTACCTGGGTACTGGGGACTTGAACCTGGACTGGCAGACTTTACAAGCAAGCACCTTCGATCACTGAACCATCTTCCCATCCCTGTATAAGTAGTTTCAATGAATTAATGCACTGCTAAGGTACATACAATGGAAGTAAATGTTTCTCTCTAAACTCTCTACTAAAAAGGGTTCATTGAATTTGCACAATGTATTCCAGCATCTTCATTAAGAGTCAAATTGATGAAAATCCAGTGCTGCTACTGCTGCTGCCATTGAGACAGAGTCTCTCTAAGTAGCTAGAACTTGTGATATTCCTGCTCCCCCTTCCTGAGTGCTGGGAGCATAGCTCTGCACTCTATTTAGCCCCAACTTCCAGAAATGTCAAATATACAAACATAAGCCTAGATTTTTTGAATTTACTGTTTGTTAAAATGTGGTAAAACTGTTAGAGGTTTTTCTTTTTTCTCTATGAAGTCACCATTTAGGGTTGAGTTAGAAGAAAGAAAAAGAAGAACAAAAATAATCATAACAATAATAATTAGGAGAAATCCTTGAGGTTGAATTTTATAAAATATTTTTATTTATTTATTTATTTGAAAACAGAGAGAGATAGAAGAGAGATAGACAGAGACACTGAGTGTGCCAGGGTCTCCAGCTACTGCAAACTCCAGATGTATGCACCACTTTGTACTTCCGGCTTTATGTGGGTACTGGGGAATAGAACTCAGGTTGATAGGCTTTGCAGGTAAGCCCTTTAACTGCTGATCCATCTCTCTAGCCACAAGGTTGAATATTTTCATGTTTGCATGTATTTATCTTGCCATAAGTGTGGTATCAAGCATACCAAGAGTATGTGCCTGTGTATTTTTGAATGATAGTAACTCCACTTGACAGTTGAAAATTTTCCCACATGATGACACCTCTGAAAAGGTGAGGAAATAGATTCTGCAAAAAATGTGTATAAAGTGCCTGAAACATATTTGATACCAACTAAGGGAAGTCATTACTATGTCAAAAATATAGATAAGGGGGCTGGAGAGATGGCTTAACAGTTAAGGTGTTTGCCTGCAAAGCCAAAGGACCTACATTCGATTCCCCAGGACCCATGTAAGCCAGATACACAAGGGGCATATACATCTGGAGTTCCTTTGCATTGGCTAGAGGCCCTGGCGTGCCCATTCTCTCTCTCTCTCTGTCTCCCTTCTCTCTCTCTTGCTCTCTCATTCCCACCCCCACTCTCTCTCTGTCTCTCTCCTTGCAAATAAATATTTTTAAAAAACAGATGGAAACTAGCAGGGCATGGTCATGCACACCTTTAATCTCAGCACTTGGGAGGCAGAGAGAAGAGGATCGCCTTGAGTTCAAGGCCACCCTGATACTACATAGTGAATTTCAGGTCAGCCTGGGCTAGAGTGAGACCTTACCTTAAAAAAATATATAGGTAAGGGTCTAGGTTTTGATTTTCCCCAATTCCTATGTGTCAAAGAAAGTTTACATCAATGAACCCAATTTTCCACTTCTTACTCACATTCTAAAGAGGAAGGGTAATTTTGTGTCGAATCAAATCTCAGCCTAACTCATTCTACCGAATAGTGTGAATAGAGAGAGGGGGAAGAAAGAAGGAGAGCAATAATGAAGGCTTGGAGTATTGGCCTGTTGGTCTATGGGTATGATTGCTGCTTAGGTCTTGTAAGAAGGCTGGGAGTTCAAGAATTTTTTTGGAGGGGGGGATGGGGGTTGAGTTGGAAGCAAGGAGAGCCGCAGAAGAAAGGAGATTTAAATAAGAGTGGATTTCAAGTACACATTTGGGTTCTCTCCAAGGGCCTCTGAGAGGTACCAGTCAAAAATGGGATTGTTCTTAATCGCGTGTCAAGAGCTGAGCCCTCCTTGTTAATGTAGTGCTATTAGGACTGAAGTCACCTCTGGCTCTGTAGGTCTTCCTTACTGACATGAAGACTGTGTACAAAAGGATTAATCTTTCCCACAGAGAGATTTGCACTTTGCCATAGGCTCCTGGAAGGTAACTGCTAAGCTCTTCTCCATCCTTCTAAGTGTGAATATGTTTAACTGGGATCTCAGGCCACGTCAGATACTACGCACTGTAATGTGATTTGTGGTAGTGACAGGGGTGGAGGTCACATGAAGCTAGCTCCACTCCTGGGGATGGGCTGAAAACTCAAGCCAGCCGTGCTACTGGTCAGCATGTGGTCATGACTGCTTGGAGGGAGCTTCCCCAGGTGTCCTTACCCAGAATGCTTATAGCTGCTGGGTGTGGGGGGGGGGGATAGGAGCAGTCCACATAACTGCACTGGGTGGGCTGGGGGTGGATGGATAGCGGTTCTGTCTCTTGTGATTTTTCAGAAGTCAATTAAAGAAAATAGTTTCAGTTTAGTGTAACTTCAGAAAGTGTAATTTTATTTTGGCTTGGTTTGTTGAGCACATCTCAGTCCTAAGCCATGGCCTCCTATAAACTTTATTGAATCCAATCTTCACTTAAAGATATAAACTTTTGTCAGGCATGGTGGCACATGCCTTTATGCAGTGTACTTGGGAGGCAGAGGTAGGAGGATTCCTGTGAGTTCAAGGCCACCCTGAGACTAGTAAATTCCAGGTCAGCCCGGGCTAGACTGAGTGAGACCATATATCAAAAAACAAACAAACAAAAAAAAAAAAACGATGTAAACTTTTAACACCAACTATAAAATGACCAAGGCTCTTGCCTATTTCTTCAGCCTCACCCTTCCATGTTCACTAATTCCAACCTTCTAGAAGTCTCTCTCTCTATCAAATCACACCAAAGTCACACTGCACTTGGGGCCCACACACTGGTGTGGGAGATTTTCAGTACAATTTGCCATTTTGGCCCTGAAGGGCTCCTGACACTCAGGTCTTTCATTTTCTCTTGGGAAAAGGAGTAAAATTAAAACATTTTCATTATCAAGTAAAATGTATCAAGATTTAATGTTTCTTTCCCCCAGATACAGCTCCACACTGCAACAAGGGAATAGCATGTACAATTTCTTAAATTCCTGCGAGAAGCCGCTCCTTGATAAACAATGATGCACTTTTCCTGTCTCATGTTCTCACTGGGAAACTGTCAAGGATATGACCTTGACACCTCAAGGGAGGCCAGGGAGTGTTCCATCTCTGATGGGCACCAAGTCACAACTTACCTGCCCACCGCCTGATGGTCACTTAAACTTGCATGTGGACCCCTCTACCAAGGGGCTGCTTCAGCCTGGGGCCCAGGACTAAGAGCCAGTGGCAGGACTCATGGGGGCAAAGACAGTAAGCAGTTTGAGTAGTATCTGAACACCATTTTCACAGAGAGTAGAGGAAACTTAAAAATCCCTGGCTGCTCTGTCTCCCGGTATTTGAATTTCTATCTCATTATGTTACCTATTAGGTTACCTAGAAAATGATCTGATTTCTACCCAGTGCAAGATGTCCCTCTTGGAAGATGCGGGGCTCCCCGGCAGGTAGTGCTGAGGAAGGACCAGGCCTGCTGGTTCCTCCCAAAGGGTTGAGGAGGAGGATGAGTGTCTACGGCCAGGAACACACCAAGCCGGGAGTCTTGTCGAAGCAGGAGCTCCTTTTATTGTAACAGGCAGGTGCTTCTATAGCATTGAGAATGAGGGTGGGGATTTTAGGATGGGGTGAGATGTAAGGGCCAATCGTATACCAGGACTTTTGAGATGATTGGTTCTAAGTGCGCTCGAGAGAACTCCAACTTCCTATGCAGAAGTAACAGGCCAGAGGCCATTTGGTGCCCTGCTGAGTCATAGCTGGACATAGATATGTTGCCAAACTTTAGCTAGGCTCAGGAAGTTCCACTAAGCCTCACGTCTGGGCCTCTCAAGGCCCAACAGGAAGACACTTCCCATGCTTAACCCTGCCTATCGTTTAGATATTTTACATATCTCTGCCTCATCTTATTATGTTAAAACTACCCCATTCGCACAGTAACCCTGCTTCAGTTTATGCACGGGTCTCATGAATTTCAGTATTACTGTGCTTGTTTGTTTTTTGTCTTTCAAACTGATGCTTCGCGCCCCTTCCACCTATAGAATATGCTCCCTGACAGGACAAGAACGTTGCTGCTTTACCCTGTCCCACCTGGAGCACAGCAGGCTGTGGTGTAGCCACTTCCTTGGGTCAGAAGTAATCCCTCCTGAGGAACCAGGAAGTGATGGAAATGTACAAGGTCAAGGTCCAGATGCTCAGAAGGCTACAAGACTCAACATGCCCCTTCCCACAGTTATGACAGGAGTAGCCCATGCGGGGAAGAGGAGAGCCTCAGACAGCCATGCTGCCTGCAAGCTGTGCAGGGAATACAGCCTTCATGAGGCCTCACTCATCCTGGTGAACAGCCTCAATGAATCCACCGGTTCCAACAAGCTAGACTTGGGTAGACTTGTTCCTTTGGTCAGCTCCCAGTACTCTGTCTGAAGTGAATAGACTTTTGTTCATGTGTCCCCAAGAAAAGTAAGGCAACGTATACTTTCAAAGAAAAAGTTCAAGCTGTTTTAAGAATAAAATGAATGAATGATGGTAGGTTCATAATTACAGATTTTTTTTCTACAGACTCTAGAACCATTGGGTAATTACACAGATGGAGAAGAAAGGAATCAAAGAGAATCCAAAGGCAATGAGATTAAATGCACCTTTTCAGATAACATTTCATTTCAAATAGCATGTATAATCTATAATTTGATGGCATTCTTTTTAAAAATATTTTTAACTTAATTTATTTTTGAGAGAGTGAGAGAGGAAGAGGGAGAGAGAGAGAGAGAAAGAATGGGTGCGCTAGGGCCTCCAGCCACAACAAATGAACTCCAGATGCATGCGCAATCCTTATGCATCTGATTTACATGGGTCTTGGGGAATCAAACTGATGTCCTTTGGCTTTGCAGGCAAATGCCTTAACTGCTAAGCCATCTCTCCAGCCCCCACTTTTCTCTTTGTATGTGTGTATGTGTGGTATATGCACATGAGTGTGCAGACAATGCATGTGTGAGCATGTCAGGTTGTTATGTACAGTTCTTGGCACCCCCAGTGACCACCAAGGAGAACCAAACAAGTATGCAAAGGCAAGGAGCTTTATTTCGGGCTTAAGCTGGGACTCTTGACTTCACCAATGCAGTGGATCCATACAAGAGCCCTGAGCAGCAGGGGGGCAGGTTTTTTTATAGGGACTTGAACAAAGAAGTAGGGAAAAGGTTACATGATTGGTAGATTTAAGTAGTAACTGCACTTGAATTTTTCTGATAGGCTTAGGATGCTGGGGGGGGGGGGCAGAGCTGGTGGGTAGGGGGCTAGGAGAATTTCAAGCAGTTTAGGTAACCTTTATTGTGATTGGCTATGTGTGTTTGAGGAACTTATGCAACTTGTCTTATGACCATAGAAATGCATGGCATAAGCAATTTGTGATCTTTTTTTCAGTAACTGTTAAGTTCTTATTTAAACCTTGCTGGGAAACAGAAATTTAGGCCTACTGGTGACTCTGAAGCCTGCCATGGCGTCCCTCTGGTTCCTGAGCCCCTCAAGGTGTCCTTTTTTATTGCTCTTCCACTTTATTTCCCTGACACATAATTGCTGAATTTGTAGCTCCTCATTTTTAAATTAGACTGGAAGGCCAGGGAGCACCAGCAATCCTCTGGTCTCGATCCTCCTCCCATAGTGTTGGGGAAACAGGCTTGTGACACCATGCCCAGCTTCTTCAATTTCTTAAATTTTTATTAAGTAGGAATTCTGTATGGACACATCATGTGTGGTACCATCACTTCCCTCCTCCATGCCTCCGTCCCACTGAGGGCCCTCCTTACTGGGATTGCTGGCATTAATCAAGGGGTTGTGGGTTATGAGTTGTGAGAGCAGCAGTCAGTCATTGGTGTGGAGGTGCAATGCCTCTGGGTATTCTCCCCAAACCCTGTGGCTCTTACATTCTTTCTGCCCCCTCTTCCGCAAAATTTCCTGAGCCACACGGTAGGGGTGCCTTAAGCCTACTTTAGTGTTGAGCTCTCAGCAGTTTCTGGATTTCTGCTTCGGTGCATTTTGAATGTCCTCAGTGTCTGTCTCCATCACCTTGGTGCAGGTTGTCAGGCTCACCGTGGAAGCAGTACTCTTGCTCATCTTGCCAATTCCTCTGTGGTTTCACCTGGGTCCTTACTGATGTGTCCACCTTTTGTACATATGTGCTTCTGAGGATCATACTCAGGACTTCATGCTTGCATAGTAAATGCTTTTACCTGCTTGAGCCATCTCCCTTCACTTTCCTCTTATAGTGAAAAGGGGGAAAAAGTCCTAACATCTTTACCTACTTTGTATACCCTATTGTTTCAGAATAGAATATATTTAAGTAGCCATACTTTTCAAATGACAAGCAAACATCCCAGAAGTAAGAGTCAAAACAGTGCTTACTCCTTTATTCTTTTGAGCAAAGGCCTTGCTATGTTGTCATTAAAATCCTTCTGATGGGTTTGCCAAGTGTTGGCATTACCAAAATGTGGCACCACCCCAACTAGTACCCAACCTTTGTGTTGTGAATAGTTCAAATTACATTCTAAAGTCCAAAGAAAAACATTCAGTGACCCCTAGGTACATAAGAAAGTTGATCAGAAAAAAAAAAAAGAAAGAAAGAAAGGAAGAAAGAGCAGACTAGGGAGAACAGCTGGAAGATCTATGCAACGTGTGAGCTGGCAGGTACCTTAGAAAGCCAATATTCTAAACACTCCACATTTCAAGGAGGGAATGAAGCTGGGAGCAAGCAGCTTGCTAAAGTTATTGAAGATACTTGTGTATAGCTCTTAAGACTGCTGAATTCCATGGAATTGGTAGAACTCTAAATACAGTGGATTTATATGGTACCAAAAATAACTAATAATTTATAGTAAAATATAAATCACTATCATGATAGCTTGTATTGTGTAATATGGGGTGTGCATGTATGTGTGTGTGTGTGTGTGTTATGCATGTATATATGCTGTGCTCTGTGCTGCCCCATGTGCTCACTTGGGGTGGGCTACGCTTGTATGAGGTAGCCAGAGAAGAACACTGGATGTCCTACAGCAATGCTCTTCTGCTCATTCTTGTTTGATCTGGAGCTTGACGTTGTTTCACCAACTCCAATGATTCCTGGGTCTCTGTTTGAATAGGAGACTCAAGTTACTCTGCAAGTGGTCATGCCCAGCTGTTTAGCATAGGTTCCCAAGATTCAAGCTCAGGTGGTCTCAGGCTCCCTCAGGCCCTCATGCTTGCACAAAAAGCACATGTGACTACTGAACCATATCTCCTCATTATTATTTTACTATGACATTGACTAATGACTTGCTTTGATAGAGCTCTGAGCGAGGTAGAGAAAGATGTCCTAGATGCTCACAATTTTCCTCACAGTGAACAAGTAACCAAAGAGACAACACTGGCAATGATAGCACCATCTCCTCACACATCTATTAGCTGAGTGGTTGTCACAAACAGATGGTACAGATGTACAAGGATGTACAGATTATATCTTCAATATGTTCTTATTTCTTGACTTACTTAAAAGTGTCCGTTCTTTTAATAACATCTATTACTGAAATCATTGTAGTTCCTTTCTTTTGCTTCACAAAAGGATATTGTCATGAACTATTATTTCTCTTTTAGAGACATCTTTTAATTGGAAACACAACTCAGGATCTGGTATTCATAGATTTAAGTAACTGTGTCCAGGCAGAATGTTGCCAATCATAACATTAATTGATAACAGAAAGAATTAAATCTGGCCAACTGTTTTAAGATTCTGCCATTCCAATACTGAGAATATACTCAGACATAATGAAGTCATCTTAATAACCAGAAACCTTTCTCTCTCTGATCTATATTTATTCAAATTTTACAACACATTTTAGGTTGATTCAATTCATCACCATAGAAGAAAGTATTCATAAAGCCACCACAGAAAAGAGAGAAATGTGTTCCCTTTAAGGTTTTATACTTTTGAAATGATATTCAGATGATTTTTAATTACTACAAAAGCATTGAGATGATTGAGATGTTAATATAACTTATAGAACAGGCAGGGGTGATTCCAATCCTCCTTTTCTGCAGTCAATTTCAAGTCTAAGAAAATTATTTCTTTTGATCCACTCTGATAGCATGTAATAAAAGAACAATAAAACATATGGCTCAATTACCATTGCTTCTCACCAAGCATGAATTAATGAATATCAAATTATTATTAATTGTTTTTTCTGGCTCCCTCTCTATAGGACAATTATACATTGCTGTATTTTGATAAGCATCTTGTGTTTAACACTTTGTGTCTAAGAGGGACAGAGGCATGGAATTGTTACACAGAAGACTAATTCTTTGAATTTATCACCATTTGAGAAAAAAAAACAAAAAACAGGCATTTATTAATCTCCATCTTTTCTCACAATTGTTTAAATGTGCCCTAGAATTCTACCCCCATGCTGACAAATCTCCCTTCAAGGAACAGTTGCCATGTGTCTATAAAACACTTTACATGCTCAATTTCTCAATTGTAATAGTAGTTACTTCCCATGAATATTGAATTTTCAATTCCTTCAAAATAAAGCTCTTTAAAAAAGATATAGAAGATTAAGCAGTTAAAAATAAGCTAACCACCATAGCATAGAATAAACTGTGATTAGTATAATTACCAAAAATCAATGTTAGAAAATGATATTTTTAGGCATTCTACAAAAACATTTTGTTTAACAGATAGTTGGTTTTATTTTTATAAACTTTCTGTAACTATAAAGTACTATGTAATATGAGTATATTAAACATCTTTGTAATCCGTAACGATTACCTTTCATAGACTTTTTTGTATAGCCAGATTTTGAAAAGCATGTAAAGAAAATTTAACAAATCAACATATGTTAATTATACATGCTGTAGTAGTTACTTTCTCATTTCTGGGGCAAAATACCTGACCAGAAGCATGTTATGTAAGAAAAGGGTTTATTTCAGCTTATAGTTTTAAGAGTAATTTTCATTATGGTGGTATAAGCATGACAGCAACAGATAGCTGGCTTTCATATCTTCATCAGCAGGGAGGAAGGAGAGTGTGAGATAATTAACGCTGGCAACTGGGGTTGGACTATAATACTTCAAAGTCTGCCCTCAGTGATAAGCCTCCTCCTATAAGACTCCACAAAATAGAGATTAATTATGAAGCTTAATCACAAAAACATGATGTTATGGGGGACATTTTACATTCAAACCACCACACATGCCTTATGATTTTACCTATTTCCCATACATCTCCCTCTTTTCTAAAAAAAAACTGTCTGTTAAACCATATCTATACAAACTGATGGATGACACTAATGTGAGCTGGTTTATATGTACTATCTAGTTCAATAAGCTTAACAAGTGCAGAAACCAATACATTTCTACACAGACAGATACTTGACAAATTATTTTTCCCAATGCTTCTGATGTCACTAATAGTATCACAGGTAACTGGAAGTTTTAGGTAAATTTTTTAAGGTCCAAACAACTTTCAATGTAGACAGATTTTTTGCAAAACTTTACAAAAATTTTCTACCAGCATTTCTTTCACAGAAAAGGAAGCATTTCTGGCTTCCATTTGCTTATTGGTCAGGATATCAGTAATGCACAAGAATCAACTTCTTAGGGGAACAGAGGTGAGAAACTGAGAAACTTTGTTATAATGGAAACAAAGATGGCCAGTCAAATAATGAACAGGGAGGGCCCTGGTGAGGGCTGGCACATTGTTCTTTTGATGTTGGTGACTGGAATGAAGTGAATTTTTAAATCATTAAATCTTGCCAGATACCAGATGGTTCTTTTTTTATGCGTATGTCATCATTCAAAGTAATTAGATTAGTTTTGTAGCAGCAAAATTATTAATTTTATACAAGTGATCTTCAATAAACTCTTCTAGATTACATATTCTTAAAACACAACTTCAGCTCCTTAATGAATGTTTCTCATCTTCATTTTTATGTGCCAGCCTTATTGAATCCACTTTGCTGAAAAAATAATTAAAAAGATGATTAGATATAATAAAATCCAATATGAAAATAAGCCCACAACTAAAATTCTAAAAGCAATCTTCCAGCCAGCAGACAAAAGCAGATGAGGCATTCCACATTTCCTTCTGCTCCTGAAGCCTTCATTGTGGTTTCTGGTCATACATGATATACTGGATGCCAGCGAGGCATGCATACTTAGAAAATGCATGAGAATAGCGTCCTGTCAACTTCCAAGTATGGAAAAATCACAATACCCATGGAGTGCACCTAGGGAAGAAGGAAGGTTCAAGATTTCTGAGCTGTTTTGTAAGCACAATCTTTACACTGTCGTGGACTCAACAGAGATGAAAAGTGTCAGAACTACCACCTGCACACTGAGAACCATGATGTCATATTGGATCAGATAAGGTTGCAAAACTGGAAAGAAAAGCAAGGATGAGAAGTATCTAGAGAGAGCAGAAAATAGAAAGCAAGATCTGAATATAATTAGGCTTATTCTTGTAATTGATTCTACAGCCTGATGGAACGTGGGCTTCTGAATATTTTTCAGAGTGCCTTCCTGATGTAGCCACCCAGTAGCTCATTAAGCTCACACACACTTGTCAGTAATTTCCAGATTTTGGATCCTCTGTAGGAATTGCAAATGATATTTCATTCTCTAAACTAAGAAAGCAGGAGGGAAAAAGGTTCTTTCACAGTGCTACTAACCCTCAATCAGTTTGATTCTTTTATCCACTTGCCATTGAATCCAAAAATAAGTTGTATATGCTCTTCTTTTAAACAATCACTCAAGTCTTATAGGACTTTATTATGCACTTTGTACATGTTTTAAATCAGTTTTTAAACTTCATATTTATTTAAAAATACATGCCTATAATATTTCCTTCTCTCATGATGGATACTAATTAAAACTAAATTATAGTAATATTTGATTTTTTAAATTTTTTTTTTAATTTATTTATTTGAGAGCGACAGACACAGAGAGAAAGACAGATAGAGGGAGAGAGAGAGAGAGAATGGGCGTGCCAGGGCTTCCAGCCTCTGCAAACGAACTCCAGATGCGTGCGCCCCCTCGTGCATCTGGCTAACGTGGGACCTGGGGAGCCGAGCCTCGAACCGGGGTCCTTAGGCTTCACAGGCAAGCGCTTAACCGCTAAGCCATCTCTCCAACCCTGATTTTTAATTGTTAAAAAATACCTTAGATGTGCTAGATTCTATATTTAATATAAGATTATATAAATTAACTCTTTTTCATTTAAAACTAACATTAAAAAGCATTTTATTATAATAGCCAAATTACATTAAGAAGTATATTCAAGGGGCTGGAAAGATTGCTTAGTGGTTAAGGCACTTGCCTGCAAAGCCAAAGAACCAAGGTTCCATTCCCCAGGACCCACATAAGCCAGATGAACAAGGAGGCACATGCATCTGCAGTTCATTTGCAGTGGTTAGAGGCCCTGGCACACCCATTCTCTCTCTCAATCTCTCTCTCTCTCTCTCTCTCTCTCTCTCTCTCTCTCTCTCTCTCTCTCTCAAAGAAATAAAGAAAAATAAAATATTTAATTTTTTTCTAAAAAAGTATATTCGAGTACAAAAGGCCATTCACAGAAATGGATTTCAATTTAAAAATCATTTTATCATAGAAAATTAATTTTTATTCAAAAACTGGAATTGAGATGGAGAGATGGATTAGCAGTTAAGGCAATTGCCTGTAAGGTCAAAGGACCCACATTCAACTCCCCAGGACCCACATAAGCAAGATGTGCAAGGTGGCGCATGTATCTAGAGTTTGTTTGTCATGGCTAGAGGTTCTGGCATGCCAATTTTCTCTCCCTTTCTCTCCTCTCTCTCTCTCTCTTTCTCTCCTTCCCTCAAATAAATAAATAAAATTAAAAAATAAAATTAAAAAACTGGAATTTTTCTAAAATAATTGGCCTTTTGCTTAGTTGCATCGATGTCTTGCTTTATATCAAAAGAAAATACAAGTGTTGACATTCTATACTATTAAATAAAAATACTATCACAGTTTAACTCTCTACTGCTTAGCTCTTCACAAAAGATAACTAACAGAATCTTACTTAACTGACATACACTGTTTTCAGTGGTATTAACTGCTCACTAAAGTTAGTAAAATTAGTAATGTTAGTAAAAATAGTAATTACTGCCCAGCTGCGGCACTTACCCATTACTTTAGCATAGCAAGGCTCACAGTGTATTGTCTGTCTGTAAATCCAAATGCTGTCACCTGCCTGTAGATTTTCCAGAGGTCGTTTGCATATTTCACACTAAAGAAGAAGTTTATATTACAGATTAAGTCTAGATTCTCATGAGGATGGTGATAGAAACACCTTTTTAGTTCTTCTAAGACTATCTTTTCTAGGAACATGCAGACTTAAGAGAATCTGCAAGGACACTGGAAGTACCCTTGCCTAATAGCCATAGGCTAAATTGCTGAACTGTTCATATACATTCCCTCTGCATCTTTCTACCATGCAGGTACATTTCAAGGTGCATATACTACTGAAGCTTTCTAAGCTCACAATTAAGCAAATACAAATTTTTAAAAATTTGTGATGTCATGGACAGGATGACCAATGAATCAAACAATAACATGCACTCAGGCTGGAGAGATGGCTTGGTGGTTAAGACACTTGCCTGTAAAGCCTAAAGACCCAGGTTTAATTCCCCAGTACGCATGTAAAGCTAGTTGAACAAGGTAGAACATTTATCTGGAGTTCATTTGTAGTGGCTGGAAGCCCTGGTGCACCCATTCATTTTTTCTTTTTTTAAAAAAAAATTTTTTTTATTTATTTATTTGAGAGAGGGAAAGAGGGAGAGAGAGAGAGAATGGGCATGCCAGGGCCACTGCCAACGAACTCCAGACACATGTTCCACCTTGTGCATCTTATTATGTGGGTCCGGGGGAATCAAACCAAGATCCTTTAGTTTTATAGCCAAGTGCCTTATCCACTAAGTCATCTCTCCAGCCCTACCCATTCTTTTCTATCTGCCTCTCTCCCTCTCTTTCTCTCTCTCCTTCTCTCTCTCTCTCTCTCTCTCTCTCTCTCTCTCTCTCTCTCTCTCTGTCACACACACACACACACACACACACACACACACACACACACACATTCTTTCTCTCTTAAGTAAATAAATAAAATACTTTTTAAAAGAACATGAACTTATACCACTGGCTTCCCTGAAAAAGAGATGTGCTATCCAGTTAAAATCTATAGAGCAAAACAAATGGCTGATCTTACAGGGTTTAGAAGAAAAAAATTATCTAAGTTCTGTTGGTTATAGAAGCAAGGAAGGGTTGGCCTCTGTAAAAGAACAGTTTGCTGCTGATTGGCCAACTGTCGTATCCTCTAATCACAGTGAGAATGGAAATAAATCATTTAAAATTCAATAAATGATCTACCCTAAAACCTTCAAACCACAGGCCAGAGAGATTTGCTCAACCATGTTTGTAGCAGCTCAATTCGTAATAGCTAAAAGCTGGAATCAACCCAGATGTCCATCATTAGAAGAATGGATAACAAAGATGTGGTATATCTACACAATGGAATTCTATACAGCAGTAAGAAAAAACGACACAAAGAAATTTGAGGAAAAATGGTTGAACCTGGAACAGATCATTCTCAGCGAACTTACCAATCACAGAAAAAAAATCGACACATAGTCTCACTCATCTGCAACACCTAACCTGAATCTACCCAAGATACCCTACATACCAAGCAAGCACCTCATGGACTAGACAATAGGATGGATGGGGAGGGCGGGGAGGGCATCAAAGGGTGGAAAGCAGTAATCTGAACCCAAACGGCAATGGTACCATAAAATTCTACTTCCTAAAAGACAGACCAAATGGCTGAACCTTCACTAGACCCTTACAGGAAACACCTGAACCACAAGACACTAGAGAGGGTAGGGATCAAGACTAACCTAAATCTTCTACATCTTCCCTCCCTCCCTCTCCCCTCTATCTCTCTCCTCTCTAACTCTTGTATATTAGTTATGTTTTTCTCCAATTTCTTAGTGGGCACTGACCTGTAACCCCCACTTCCAGCTTGGGGCTACCATCCACAATGAGCTTTTGATCAGAGAAACCTACAAGGTTTCCCAAAACAATGAGACTTCTGACAGAGTACTTGATGACCCACCAAAGGCCAGTGGTAAGACCCTATTGCTGAAGACTCCGTATGCAGCTGACATGTAAAATGGAATGGCATGGCTGGAAGCCAGGAGAGAGTCAGTCCCCAGACAGTCAGCGTGTCTAGTGCCAGAAGGTGCTACATGGGCCAGTGGGGGAAATGACCAAGATCTGTCCAAGCAACTCATTGTCTAACCTAATTAGCAACACATAACCTGATGTGATGCCCACACAAGTGCAATAGTATCACACAGCCATGGTGGGGAACCAACTGCTCTTGATTTTAACTGATCACCTCAGTGGTACTAGACCCATAGCTGGAGCTGGGAAACAAGTCAGAACCATACCCAAACACAAGCCCACTCTCCAATATCAAGCTACCATCAATCATGGGGTACAAGAGGGCCTACACCTATCAAACTCTCTATCAAAAAAGTAATTGTTATCTCAATTTTCCGGGTGCTAACTTACTCTCCGTTGGAGAATCTGCTTCTCTTTTTCAGATAGATGCAGATCCTAAGGAGAGAGCTGCCACAACATACCTCAAAAGGGGCCCAACTGAAACTAAGGACAATTGGCGAAACAAGCAAGGGTGATGTTTTCCTGTGAACTGGATACCAGCACAAAGGGGAAGGAGACCAACGCAGAGAAAAATCAACTCCTACCAAATCAGAGAGCCAGAGCCTCAGAGGCCCCCAACACCTCAGCACTGAAGCAGACCAAAAATGAACCCAACATGGCTCAGGGAAATTTTGCGGAAGAGGGGGAGGAAAGAATGTCAGAGTAACATGTTGGGTCATGATTTGCAGAGACATTTATCATACCAATAACTGTGGGCTAACTCCACAATGCACGACCCATTTACATCAACAAGGAGGGTCCAATGGGAGGGGGTAGATCATAGATGAGCCTAAACAATGGTACCAAACTGCCTGTATTTGCTGAAAAGAAAACTAATAAATTAAATTAAAAAAAAAAAGAAAAGTATTCCTGTTTAAAAAAGCCATAATCAAGAGACTGTTCTTTGTTTAGGTCTGCTGAACAATAAATTGAAAGTATTATCTTCTTCATTTAATTATATTTTATAACTAGACGTAATTTCATGTTCTTATGATCAAAGAATTATTCAGTTTTTAGGTTACATTCTTATAAACCTATACTGGATATGTGGTTTACATTTCTAATTATTACCTGTTGCTATCTGAAGGTGACTGAGGGACAAGCAGTCAGCTGACAAAGCTGTATGTCTACTTGACCGGATGAGATAACTTACATCAACAATGGAATGCCAGCACTAGAAAGCACTAGGGTTTAGACAAATGATTCTCAAACAGACAACATACTAGTACAACCATAGAGCTATATAAAGTACCACTGTCAAAAAAATAATCTCTGAATTATTGGCTTATTTGGTACTGGCCCTGATAACTTGAATTTTTGTCCTTATTAAACCTAGTTGATTGTAACATACAGACAGAGTTAAAACCACTGGTCTAGGCAACTGCATCATTTTCAAGGTAAGGAGGCCAAAGTAGTTCAAGTGACTGTGCCAAGTCATGTAACCATAACTATTGACATAGCTAGAACTCACACCTTCATACACACCAGCTCATGTAATCACAGCAAGAGCTATGTGGACCCACACCTCATTGCTGTGAAACCTGAGTAATAATGCAACAATGAAAGAGCTACTAACTTTCTTCTCAACAGTTTATTTTCCATTTGTGACTTCATTATAAATTTTATGTAATGCATTATTTATTAAAATGTTACAAAAACTTTGAAAAGAAGAAGTGTTTATCCTTTTCACAGACTTAAATCCCTAGGGTGAGTGAATAGGTGCATCTGTAATTAACTTTAACCCTACAACCAAGATAGTAATTACAAACAATTGAGGTTTTGGCTACAAAACAGAACATTGAAAGATACATAAGTAGCATTTATTAATGTGGTTTATGGAGTTTTTAAAAAAATTAGCTTCATCCTATGCATTTTAATAATTTTTTTCTTGTCATCGTACAACCTTTTATTGAGCAAAGTAAAGTAAAAATGTTTACCTTAAAGCAAGTAGAGTGACAACAAATTTGTAATTCATCTAAAATCATTTTGGTTTCTACACCCAAGGGTTTGCGGCAGTAAGTGCACATATCTCTTTCAATGACAGACCTGGCAAGACATGATAAATTAAAAATACCTGTAAATTTGCCATCATACAAAGACAGATCTACTCCCTATAAAGTTAAAGGAAAATATATTAATTTTGATGGTACTTTAGGAAATTTTACTAACATTATAAAAGCTTAAAATTACTCATCTTCATAACAATTGATTCTCTAGTTACCTCAAAATAATATCAAAGAAAGGATATCTACAAAGGACAAACACGTCCAGTTTCTCGGTTGAATTAATTCAAAGTATATGAAGGCCGAAGAGAGTTTTTAATTATTAATTTACATAAATCACTTAACAGAAAACATATGAAACTCATGCTGCAGATTAATGCAACCTTTTAACTCTAAAACATTCAATAGGCTAAAACTAAATATCCATTCAAAGGTATGTTTATAAACTTGTAAATGAAAAATCCCTTTGGGTCCAGAGTCAACTAAATATTTCTCTAGGCCTCATGTTAAGAGTCAGGATATTTACATTAATGTATACATAATTGAGTGGTGAAATAAAGATAGCCAATACTTGTATAATGCTCGAGGCAAGCAGTGCATTTCCCATGTTCTTTACTTGTAGAAACTCATTTATTGTTTTCACAACATCTCTCAGGAGTCAGTATTATGACCATTGGCATCACTTTATAGTAAAGGACTGTGAGGCACTGAAGAATAGGTGAGCTGCTGCTGTCAAAGTGCCAGTGCCAGTAATTTTAGTGGAGGTAGGGTGGTCCCCAAGTTCTGTGCAATGAGCTAGTCATACCCACATCTCCCATGTTTCTTTCTCTGTTTGTGTATGTATGGGGATGTACAAGCAAAAAAACACAAGATGGGAGGTATAGGGAAAATAGTGAGAGGGGAAAGGAATTAGGGTAGAAAAATCTTCTCTGGTTTTATGCTTTCAGTCATTCAAATTAGAAGACTTTATATATAATATTAGAAGATATATAAAGGCAGATTATACATTCTTCCATACATGCATGCATACATACATTCATACACATATATATGCATACATTACACACATATATACAAGTGTGTGTGTGTAGAAATATAATTTCAATTGATTCTAGCTGCACATAGATACCTAACAATTATTTCCCTATTAGTTGTCTATAGACACACAAGCTGAAATTCTCCAATTAAAATTAAGAGTAGACAAAAAGAGCCCTATGTCATCATTCCATTTCACGGGGTCTGATCTAGGGGCTAGAAATACAAAGAGAGGAGCTACGTTCTCCTCTAATGAGCTTTTCTCTACTGGGGAAGCCGAGGAAATAAAATATCACCAGGACTTTGGTGCCTGCTCCACTCACATTTCCTTTAGCCCATGGGACATGGGCTCATGTTTTCACAGTTCACTTACTGAGTGTCTGTTAGGTGCCAAACACCATGCTAGAAGCTGAGGGTGTACCTAAAATTAAGGGGCATCCTTACTCTCAGTCATATGTCCACCAGAGGAAGAGCAGGCATTTTTATTACAGCTTGTTTCCAGCAGTTGAGTAAAAATTCTAACATTTTTCCCTTTCTCCACCAAAACCTGTAGCCGGCTGTCTTCTGAGCATCCCCTAGGAACCCCATGGAACAGGAAACAGCCACCAGGCTCCCCAGCAGCCAAAGCCTGGAGTGAGAGCTAGTTCAACACTACATTCACACTCATCCTAACCCCACTCATGAGAGCGAAGCTGGGTCCAGAATGGCTTAAAGCAGTGCATCCAAACAACTGGCTTTGGGAAAGAGTGATGTCTAGTTACTTGCAGACTGTGCCAGACAGAGAACTCCTGGGAATCACCACCAACAAAAGGGATAGCCTGGAAGACAGCCTGAAAGAGGGCTCTGGAATATTGTGCACCAAAAGCAGAACCTGATGCGCAAGAAGGAAAGCTGACTGTTTGGGATGCAAACTCCTGGATGTAGATCAAATGCCAGTGACTTTAATGGAGGCAGTGTAGTCCCAAAGTTCTGTGAGACCTACGTTGAAATGAACTAGTCACTTTGTTGTCTTCATGCACATATGTAACAGCATCAGAACCATCTCCAGAGGGAAGAACAGTGCAAATACGACACATGAACATATAAGCGTGTATGTGTGCTTGTGCGTACACATGCATGTACTTTACAGACGTACTCACCTATCTGAAGTTGAGTAAACTGTTGGTATATACTTTCCTGATATAGTTTCTTGATATCTATCTTTTGAAGATTTACTGAAAAGAAATGCATAGAGATATGGGGAGAATCTGGTTATTTTTTCTTAGTATTGATGTAAATAACCACATAAAGGTAAAAAACACATTCTCTCACACTATTGGCATTGTTATTAAAATGAGAATAATGGTGATGACATTGTGAACTAGGATGATGTACTGACACCTTTCATTCTCTTAAAGATTTTTTTAAAATTTATCCATGGGAGTCCTGGGGAATTGAACCTGGGTCCTTTGGCTTTGCAGGAAAGTGCCTTAACAACTAAGCCATCTCTCCAGCCCTTCTTTCATTCTTTTAAACAGTAGATGTCCTGAAGCAAAAGAACCACCAAGTTGACAAAGCATCAAACAACACATAATAGTGTGAGAAACTTAGAAATGAATGCAGGCAAGTAACAAACTAAGAATTTTTCATAAAGTGCATACTTGTTCTCCTCTCATCTAGCAAAATAAGGCCAGCTGGAACTGGTGGCACAGGAATCTAATTCCATCTGCTTGGAAGGCTAAAGCCGGAGGTATACAAGTTCAAGATATACTTGAGATACAAAGGAGTTCATTGCCTATCTAGGCAAGTTAGCAAGACCTTGCTTCCCAATAAAAGTGAAAACAGGGCTGAGATGGAGCTCAGTGGAAAAGGGTCTGCATAGCATGTAAGAAGCACTAGGTTCAATTCCAAGTCCTACAAAAAAATAATTAATTAAAATGTTTTTAAATTAACTAGCTAAATCTATGTGCGACCTACCATAAATAAGGGATAGATATAGGCCAGCACACACATGCACACACATGCACACACACCATTCACAGGGAGAAATATGGACCCAAACATTTTGAGGAAAACTCTGGAATTTCTTATTCTTACTTAAAAATATACTAGAAAGAGTAACTTAAAATGAAAGCAAAAGAAGTATAATTTCTAAAAGTCTTCCATTTTCAACTGGGTAAGCTGTTGCAGCTTATAAGTGTCACTCTGTGCTGGAGACAAATACAAGTTCACACATATTTAGGCATGACTCACATTTCATCATACTATTGCTGATGACACTGAGGCTTAAAGATTAACTGTGTTGAGGTGCAGAGGTGGTTCCATCAGTAAAATGCTTGCTGTGCAGTTATGAGGACCTGAGTTCCAGTCGCAGAACTCACATAAGTGCCAGGGGCTCCTGTAATCCCCATGCTGAAAAGGCTAAGGCAGAGGATCCCTGGAGCTTACTCTTATCTAGTCTAGCCTAATTGGTGAGGTTAAGAGATCCATGTTCAGTGAGAGACACTGTCTTAAAAACATAAAGTAGAAAGCAGTTGTAGAATACACCTGATGTCAACCTCTAGCCTAACACATGCACACACATGTATCCACATACGTAGAAACAGACACGTATCACACACACACACGCACACACACGTAAATAAAAAAGAGTAACTTTTCCAGGGTTGTATGGTTAGGAAATAGTAAACAAGAACTCAACCAAGGACTCATCCCTGACCCCATTTCTAGGGACTCTGTCAGCGTAGACTTAAGAAAGCTAGGGAGGATTGAGGCATATCACTATTCTTGTTAGGCAAAGGTTCAGAGGCAAACGAGTCTTTTCAGACATAGTCTTCCCTAAGAACTACTGGCCTGATATGCCACCACATTATCTTTTATGGCCATGATTCTCACGCCTGAGTGTACATCAGCATATGATGAGTTGGTTGAAATAGATTTTGCCAGTGTCCCACTTGCAGAGTTTCTGATTTAGCAGGACTAGGGAGGGGCCAGAAAATTTTCATTGCTAACATGTTTTCAGCTGACAGTGATGGTGCTAGCCCAGAAACCACACTTTTAGAATTACTGCTCTACGTGTGTATGATATTTATATACATAGCTACTGATGTATGGTAGTTTTACAAAATAATCGATAGTTAGTATAGTTAAATAATTCAAGTACGTTTTAGTTTCTGCACTTCCATGAATCAAGCTAATATTCTTTTATTCATCTATCTGATAAATCAAAAATCTAGAGCATAATGTATAGTGGAGTATGCCTAATAATTTTTTAAAAATCACTATTGTAGTTAGCTAGCATGAATTCTCATGAGACATTTCTTTAGAAAACACGATGCTTTGGTATAATATCCCACAGGACTGGCACTGTGTCTGAGAGATTACTGTGTAGCACAGAACACACACACACACACACACACACACACACACACACACACACATACACACAAGTCATTTTTATTGTGTTTGGAAAATGTAGGTATCTTTTCTTTACTATAATATTATTTTGATGCTACTTACCTAGTTAATTTCTTTTAGATTTAAAGACTATTTGCTATTTCAAAATTTATTCTGTTATTTTACCTTTTGGTTTAACTAAAAGATAGGAGGGTTACTTTCATGAACCTACCACAAAGTAAGAATTGGATGGAGAGAAAAATCAATTTGGAAGTTGTATGTATGTAAAAGTCACACATGAGTTTGAAGGGTCTTTTTAGGAGACTGCTTACCTCCAGCTATGTTTTCAGTTTACTGTCAGGGTACCCTGCACACTGAAGACCCTCCCGAATACTTTGTTTTGGGCATTTTTGAAATGAATTTACACATGACACATATATCTACATTTGTATATCATGCTATTATAGTTTCCTAAAATTATACCAGTTCTTATTTGTATACTACTTGGAAACTGAATGAATTGTGAATCTCTGACTTTGACTGACTTTGATTTTTCTCAGAATCTATCACAGTAAGCAAAAGAGTTTATGAAATATCAACTTCATGTAATTTTGTCCAGAGAAGATGTACTCTAAGTTATATCTTCTACTTCACATTAGAAGCAGACAACAGAGAGAGCCATTAAGTTAGCAAGGCTTCAACTTAGTATGATAAAATTGTATGATTTTATATACCTTGTTATAACCAAATACTCATATAAGTTTAGATAAGAACTTTCAAATAACAATCCTAATGTTTATTCATATGTTATTGAAAATGTTCAGTCCATCCAATGGCTATTGTAAACCTTACAAGTATTATATGTATAGAATGTTGTTGTATAGCAAATTATTCCAAATGAAAATATTCCCTCATGGAAGGAGGAGGGAAGAAGGAGTCAGGAAGTCAGTCTGGGAGAGCTGAAACTTAAAAGTTTGTTACACGACCATTCTCTAAGGATATGGGAGCAATAAATGACCGTGGACGAGACAGATTCTGATCACTGTTGTGTAGCACTTTCTTAAACTTTTTAATTACCCCTTGAGGACATATAAAGGGTAAACAACTGCTGGTGGAGAGACTGCCCTACAAGTCAAGCTGCCTCCAAGTCATGCAGCATGCTCCAGAAATGTAGCTTCCCTGAGTCGTCACCTAGGCTAGGGTAGGTTTCTGGTGGTGCCTTTGAATCACCCACGATCCCTTAAGCAATCCCTCATCCTGCCCTTTAAGTAACCCCAATAAACTCATTGGTTCACAAAAACTGGTTTTAATGCAATCATGCTTTGGTCTGCAATCTGAGATGACATCTGTGTATTCAAAGTCTCTCCAAGGAAAAGATTTCATACAACAACCTTAATATAGTCATAAACAATTTTCTTTTTGAATAAAAAAGCATATCCAAAAATGATCATATCTCTTATTAAACATTGTGATGTTATGAATCATTCTCAACTTGAATGGATTTAGAATTACCTAGGAGACACACCTCTAGACGTGTCTGTGAGGGTGCTTTCAGATAGGATTAACTGAGGAGAAACATCTACCCTAAATGTGGGTGGTTCCATCCAGTGATGTGGAGTCTCAGACTGATTAAAAAGGGAAAAGGGAGAAAAACAGCTGAACACCAACATTCTCCACTCTCTGCTTCCTGATCTGCCCAAACATGAGGGTTTATAGGTACATGTTACTACCTCCCACACCTTCCTCACCATGAAGGACTATACCTGCTTAAACCATGAGCCAAAATAACTCCTTTTTTTTCTCATGTTACTCTCCCTGTCTGTTATTTGAACATATCAACAAGGAAAGTAATTAATAAAAAAATGGTATAAAGGAGTGGGGCTTTGCTACAATAAACGTGAGCATTTTGTTTATAGGACTTTGGAACTGGTTTGTGGGAAGGGGGAAAAAATAGAGCTCTGTAGTATTGATGGCCTAACATGCTATTGGCAGAGCTTAATGTGACATTCTAGTGGGAGCTTCGAAGACCATAATACTGATAAAAATGCAGACAGTGGAGATTGTGTTCATGAAGTTTCAAAGGAAAACAAGGACTCTATTGGCAACTGGGCTAGATATCTTTCATGTTATGTTCTGATAAATAATATGGCTGCATTCTGCCTGAGCCCTAATACTTTGAGTAAGAGGGAATTTTGAAACAGCATGGCTCCAGGCTGTGACATGATCACCGCTTACTTTTTTTGTGAGAACTACATCAGGAGAGAATGGGGAGATATGAAAAATGTACATTTCTGCAAGAAAAAGAGCTTGAGTGAGTTTGAAGTTGCAAACAAGGCAGGTGTGGAAAGCACTGCTATAATTGTTAATAGGGAGCTTAGTAACCATTAAGAAGAAGCCTCACACCCATTAACACTGAGACAGTAGGAAAGGCATCTTGAGGGTAAGACCCTATAGAAGGCTCCAGCTTGCGAAAATGCAGTCATACTAAAGGGGAAAGAGTGAACTGGATACACTGTGGGAAGGGTTCCTCATCAGAAAACAACCTGTTAAAAAAGCATTTTCCCAGTTTCAGCCACCAGGGTTCACAGACACGACTGTACAAGGAGGCCAGGCGGCATCTCAAACTAACAGCAGAACTTGGTAGTATTGACCACACAGCAAAGGCATACAAAATGCAAGAGCTACAGAGTCATGGAAGCTTGTGGCAAAGTTCCAGAAAGCTGCTGAGGCTGAGCAGTGTGGATGCATCAGGCTTAGACTCCCTACAAGGACACCCTAGAGGCCATTGCATGAAGCTATGAGGATGAAGTCTAAGTAAGAATGGAGAGTTCTGGATGTTGGGGAGGCTTCTGCTTCCCAAGTGCTGGGATTGAAGGCATGCTCCACCACGCCTGTCTGTTGAAGAAAGCTGCAGGCACAGAATGGAGTCATCCCAAAAGAGTGTCCTACAGGCAGCGGAACTGAGGGGTGGGACTACCTAAGGCTTTGGGGAGCCCAGAAAAAATGCCAGTAAGAGCCCCAGATAACAGACCTAGAGCTGTAGGATTTGGTGGTTGGATGCCAAGACTTCAGTCTTGCTTTGCTCCTGTTTTTACTTGCTATGCCCCCATTCATCCCATTTGACATGGAATGTTCATTCAGTGTTACGTAACTTGTTTTTCTGATTTTCACAAACAAGAGTTTGCCTTGAGTCTTAGAAGAAACTTTGCAGTTTGGGCTTGTGCATAGTGTTAGAATGGTTAAGACTTTGAGAAATCTTCCAGAAGAGTGGAATGCATTTTACACAATGGGATGGCTATGGCCACAATGACCAAATATAGAACATTATGCTTAAAAACTTATGGTTTTGGTTGTCAAACTGGCAAGTGATGGTTAATCTTCATTGTCAAGTAGACTGGTTTTCACAACTATAAAATGAAACAAAGTATTTGAAATATGTTTCCAGTACCTATTCTCCACATATGTCCTTGTGTAGACAACAGTGTCCTTGGATCCTGCATGCCCAGTCCCATGGTTGGAGCTGAAATAGAAAACATTTTACTTAATGTTGAAAGATTATTTATAGCTGGGTGTGCTGACATTCACCTTTAATACTAGAACTTGGGAGGCAGAGGTAGGAGAATCACCATGAGTTGAAGGCCAGCCTGGAACTACAGAGTGAGTTCCAGATTATCTGGGCTGGAGTGAGACCCTGCAAGAAGGAAAGAAAGAAAGAAAGAAGAAAGAAAGAGAGAGAGAGAGAGAGAGAGAGAGAGAGAGAGGGGGAGGGAGGGAGGGAAGGAGGTAGGAAGGACATAAAAAGAAAGAGATTATTTATACAAAGCTATTTCCCAATTTAATACAAGAAGAAATTTTGTATATTCCTTCTAAACCATTATTATTATTATTATTTTGGATTTCAAGGTAGAGTCTCACTGTAGCTCAGGCTGACCTGCAAGTCACTACATAGTCTCAGGGTAGCCTCCAACTCATGGTAATTCTCCTAACTCTGCTTTCCAAGTGCTGGGATTAAAGGCATGCTCCACCATGCCTGACTTAAACTGTAAATATTAAAATGAAAATATGAAAACTCCTAAAAATTGTCAGGTCTCCCCTAACTTCATCCATGTTGCCTGACTTTTGGGTTATTTTTATGAAAATTGGACACTCTGTAAATTTATCTTAGATTATAAAAACTATTTTAAACATCTTGAATAATGAATTTTAATGTCTATATCCCTGGGGTCCCATTCATATTTCTTAGCAATAAATGTCTCCAGATACCCTAAATGAAAGGTTAATTGGCTATCATGAGAGAACATCTTATTTAATTCAGATCTAGCTGAAGAATGTGAAGATCAATATCACAATCATGGCACTTACAATGGCGGACTTTTAAAGACACAGCCAAAGTTTATATTTTCCTATCTATATGCCCCAACAATAGCTGAGCTATTAACTGAATAACACTTGGGTGGAAGGCTATTCACATAATTTCAGATAAAATTTAAAATGTCTATATTTCAAAAGGGGTCAACACCAAAGGTTAGTGGTAAGACCCTACTGCCAAAGACACCATATGCTATTGATACGGAACATGGAGAGACCTGGCTGGAATCTGGAAGAGAGTCAGTCCCCAGACAGTTAACTCTTCTACTGCCAGAAGGTGCTACATGAGTGACTGGGGAAAAATGACCAACATCTGTCCAAGCAACTCATGGTCTAAGCTACTCAGCAGCAAACAGCCTGACATGATGCTCACTCGAGTGCAATAGTGGCACACAGCCATGATGGGAAACCAACTGCTCTTGATTTAGCTAACAGATCTTCCCAGTGGAACAAAATCCATAGCTGGTTCTGGGAAACAAGTCAGAACCAGATCCAAAAATGAACCCACTCTCCATTATCAAATTCCCACCAGTCATGGGCTACAAGAGGGCCTACATCTATTAAATTCTCTCTAAAATAAGAATGGTTATCCCATTTGTCTAGTGCTGACATCACTCTCCATTGGAGAATTTGCTTCTCTTTTTCAGATGGATGCAGATTCTGAGGAGAGAATCAGCCCATCGCACCTCACCAGGGCCCCAGCTGAAACCATAGAGGAATTGGAGAAATGAGCAAGAGTGCTGCTTTCTTGGAAAACCTGGCACCAGCACGAAGGTGAAGGAGATAGACACAGAACACTGTGTATATAACTAATAATAAAAAGAGAGGTCAATATGGATGTGGGACTTAAAAAACAAACAGACAAAAGAAACCCAGAGGGCTAGTCTTTGACTTTACAATTGCCTGTGGTACCTGAGGCTGTTCCTGACTTCATAAGAATAGACAGAGGTTCCTGTGGACTCATTGTGCCGAGCATTAGAAGATCCATTGACTTGGTCATCTAGCCTGAGAGAACAAACATATGCATTTGCCACTTAAAATCGAGACCCTCATAAGATTTATCGTTTTATTAAAGTTTTACTCACTAGACTTTTTCCCCTTACATCTGCCTAGTTTCTGCACAGATACACACAGAATGCATAAATCGCTTTATTGCCTGCATGGGAACCATTGTCTTACTTTTAAAATGAATTCACAGGCATGGTTCACAATATTTAATGCTGAGAAAGAATGCACTTTAATGACGGATAGAAACCACTGGAAATAGGTTCCTCAAATGTCCTCATGGCAGCAGTGCCCTTTTAGACAACTTCTATGCACAACATAGATGAGGCTTTATCAACTAAATGAAAATTATCCAGGGGTTGATTTTTGAGACATTCCAGGTCCCATTTTTGCTTTAATGGAAGACAGTACTTTGAAGACTGACCTAGATTTCTGCTAATCTAAAAATGTCACTATGTTTCACATTTCCATGGAACAGAAGACATTCTCAATGAAAGAATACTGAAAATTTTAGCCACTTTTCATCCTCTACATTGGTAAACTTTGACACAGACAAGACATGAAAACCTACAGGAGAGTTTAGATCTTAACCAGGCCCTTGCCATTCTCAAACTGGCTGCTTGTTCCTTTTCTCCAGCTCATAAAGATGAAAATACCTATTCAGGTATCATTTCTGACATACAAAAACTTCTTGCTTTAAGGCATATATTTCAAATCTGTTAAATAGTGCAAAGGTAGAATTGATGCTAACAAAAGGCTTTCTAACATGATTATTAGAATCTGCCACTCTAGGATAATAAGTGTAGGTAGGAATTATTGAAAACTACTCACACTAAGTTCTTGCCTAGGATTCATGAGGCTCTCATTTGAAACCCAAACACCATTAAATAAGTACCTAGATTCAAATCATGTAGTTTATAACATAAAATATAATTTGTAAAATACATAGTTTCAAATAGCAAAGGCTATCTGTGAAACTGAGATGCATTTATATTGTCCTCAGCATTACAAACTAAAAAAATAGTCACCAGTGTGCCAAATTCACAAGCAGAAGAGAAAAATATCTGGGTGTGATGGTACATGTCTCGAACACCAGCACTGGTGTAGAAAGATGATTGTGAAGTCAGCCTGAGCCACAGAATGACTTCCAGATCAACCTAGTCTAGCCCCGCCTCAAAAATGCCACATCTCCCTCCCCTGCAAAAATGAAGAGGGGAAGAATTTCCAAACAGTAATGTTAGAGACTAAATGGTATTCCCTCATGTGCTGAAATTACAATCATTGGTGTCCTTTGTTATCCCTTCCATAAAACCCCATTTCATGAGCTGAAACTAGAGCACCTCTCAAATCAAATAAAATGAGAAGTTCCTTAATTATATTTAGTCATTTACTCAGATTATTTTTAGCGTTGGTGATTTATATATGAATGAAGTTGGATAATTGGAAGTCATCTCAAAACAGACGATGTGTTTCCAGGATAAGCAGGTCCTGGAAATGTATCTTCCCTCATACTACCAAAGAATTTCTCTGGATACAACAAAGACAGGTGCAGCTTGTAGAACTGTAAAAACATAAGCTATTAGATTAAAGACCCTTTTGCAGATGCTATGGGGAAGGTGAGCCAGCTTTTCACTCTCTGCAGAAAAATATTAGCAATGCTAGTTCTTTTATACTCACAGAAAACTAATGGAAAAGGCAGAAGCACCTTGGGAAGGTTTAAAAAGAAATGGAATCGGGGCTGGGGAAATGGCTTACCAGGTACAGCACTTGTCTGGAAAGCCAAAGGACTCAGGTTTGATTCCTCATTACCCATGTCATGCCAGATACACAAGGCGGCACATGTGCCTGGAGTTTACTCGCAGTGGCTGGAGGCCTTGGTGCGCCCATTCCTCCCCTTTCTCTCACTCACTATCCCTACCACTCTCACCAATAAATAAAATAAAATCTACTATTTTTAAAGTTCTTAATATGTAGGGGGAAACATTCATTGTTAACCAAGGAAAAGTTATCAATTCCTACCTAACTTAAGTAGCTTGAATAGTAATAAACTACAGCTTGTATCTTATACTACCATTTTGCAAAACAAAGTATTAAAGCAGGTTTTTAAGCTTTTTTAATCGGTTGTATAAAGAAGCTTCAAAATTAGGTCCTATTTTATGTTGAGGAATTGTGCTTTTTTTTTTTTCTTTAGTATGAGATATCCAAGGACCAGATTCCCACAGTCCTTTCTGCACAGCTAAAAACTTATCAAGCAACAGCAAGAGAAAACTAAATCCTCACAGCCCAAGTAAATGGCTTTAGGTTTCCATGACACATTTTACACCAAGGACTAGAACACCAGGACTAAGAAATGCTAACATTCGTAGAATGCTAACAATTCGTTTCCTATCTAAGCTATTAAACTTTCAATAGTGTAACATTTTGCATCTGGATACTATTTAAATATAAATGCCACAATGCAATTCTAATCCCTAAAAGTCTTCTGCTAATATACTATCTACTCAAGTGACTGTGGAATTAATAAGAAAGAAAGTAAATTGCCATTAACCTTACCTCCCATTTTTATTTATAGTCACATAAGAATGCATGTCAGTTAATTTTTCTGGGTCTTGGTCTCTAAAGGGAAAAAAAAATATACATGTGTGTGTTTGTGATTTGGTTGGAACACAATTTTAGGAAATGAGGAAATATAATGAGAGATAAAAATCAATGTATCTCTTATACAGCCATTTTTTTGTTTATAAAAGTTTGGGGGCATTGAAAATCAGAATTAATCTTTTTTTAAATTTTTTTGTTGTTATTTTTATTTATTTATTTATTTGAGAGCAACAGACAGAGAGAAAGAGGCAGAGAGAGAGAGAGAAAGAATGGGCATGCCAGGGCCTCAGCCACTGCAAATGAACTCCAGACGCATGCGCCCCCTTGTGCATCTGGCTAACATGGGTCCTGGGGAATCCAGCCTCGAACCGGGGTCCTTAGGCTTCACAGGCAAGTGCTTAACCGTTAAGCCATCTCTCCAGCCCCAGAATTGATCTTTTTGATCCATATAGCTTTTGGACCAAATATGAAAGTACATCTGAGGTATAAAATAAAGCATAGATGCTTGACTAGCATGTAAAAGGCCCTGGGTTAGATCTACAGCATCAGTTTTTTTCAAAACTGTAGATTATATAAGAGGAAAGTAAAAAGCCTAACTTTTGGAAAGTTCAGAAATCCAGTCTGAAAAGACATCAGTGATTTCTATTCATATACGGTTAACATTTAATCAGTACTGACTATGTCCGAAAGCATTGTATATTTTCACAAAGGTTATCTCATTCAGATCTCAAAATCCTACAGGACAGTAGCTGGGGCTGGAAAGACTAAGTGAATTTTCCCAGACAAACTAAATAAGTTATGGAAGATTAAGATGTGAGGCCGAACCACCTGTCCAGTAAAACTCAACTATGGAATGTTTACCTGGAGACTTCAGTGAGGCTGTTAGGATCAGAGGCACATCACAACTCAGCCAACATTTGAGTAAGAAATTCATAAAGGGAAGGATAAATGGAGTGATTAGATTCTTAAATCCCATGCTACCTCAAGAGTTTGACAGTGTTTCATGATCTTCAAGGTTTTCTGGAAAGTTTTATGCTATTTATATGTTTGGCATAATATTAAAAAGGCCTTATTGTTGTTGTAAAATGTTTTTGTAAGTTTGGAAAAGCCATTGTCATAAACCCCACTGATAAAAACATTGTGTAGGTGTCAGAATTAAAGTCCGTCTCCTCTCTCACTTCCTCCCAGGCATTGGTCAACTTCATCAGCTTCTTTTCCTAAACAAAGTTACTAATAATCATGCTTGCAATATGTTGGGGAGAAAAATGTGATCTGTGGCAAAAGGACTACAGTTGTGGGTAAAGTGAGGACAGATAAATGGATAATGGTAGTGTAATGGTGCAGAAGTGATAGTCTTGATTCCATAGTTTTGAGGAGTACTTTTTAATTTTCATTTCTGTCCTAATTAAAACCTTTGGCATTGATGCCAGCTCCTAAAATTCTCCCTTCTCATCCTCTAAAATGTTGGACTTAAATAAGGTTACTATCCATAGAGCAGTATATGGACTCTCACTCACAAAACTAATGTTGATAAAGATATAAAATTCTATAAAATATACTCATCTCTATGTAGGCTGAGATTGAATACTTTTTACATAATATGCAAACCATCAGTAATTGATAAAATATGAAAATTTGGCAGTATTCCATAGTCATTCTTAAGCCTGTCACTTAAAATACTATCTGCATACTTTTGAAAATGTAAAAAAAAAAATGGGTAAATTGCTTCTTAATATCAGTTACAATAAAAATATGGTGACAGACATCTTTAATCCCAGCACCATGAGTTCAAGGCCAACCTGAGACTACAAAGTAAATTCCAGGTCAGCCTAAGCTAGAGTGAGACTCTATCTCAAAAATTATATGCTAATTAATATATTGTAGAAACAATGTTTCAATAATCCAGAAATATCAAAATCATTTGATTTTGTAATCTAAATATAAATTTCAAAACTTAATTCCTCAACTATAACAGTCAAAACTGTGTGAGGCCAGCTCTGTAAATTTAGAAATGGTGACAGGCAGCTTTGAATTTTCCTAAACCTTGATGGTTTTCACTAATTCCTGGAGCCACCTTCTTGACATCAAAGGCCACAATACCATCTTAGCAGCTAATGCCATTAAGTATTATTCGCTTAAACTTGTGACAAACTTTAGCAAATACTTGAGGAAAACAGTATAAAATTACTTTGAGTTTCACAATATTTTACTAATTCAGTTCCCCGGGTACATCCAGCTATTGCTATTATGACTGGCAGTAGTAAATGGTAAAAGCTCACAGGATATGTGAATCTTGGAGAATCAGAATTCTGTCCCAGAACGGTATTCTCTCTCCACTGAGAACATTGGAGGCCCTGAATGCTACTCACAAGGAAGCTGGTAGCTTTAATTACAACATGAAAATAGCCTGAAAACATAAGTGTTCCATGAATATGAGAAGATACAAGTTGAAGACGCACCTGTAAGCTAAGAGAGCATCCTAGAAGAAACTTCTCATCTTTTCTTGCGCAAGAAACAACTCCACTGATAACTAAGTTGGTCATAGATTTCTAACCTCTACAACTGTGAGAGAATGTCTGTTTAAGCAATCTGTTCTAGGTACTTTATTAGAGCCACCTTAAACACACACACACACACACACACACACAGAGAGAGAGAGAGAGAGAGAGATTTCTACCTACTTAATGGGGTTACATTTAGTTTCTTAGCCTGATGGTGGACACCTAATTCTTCTGGAACATTCTGTGTGTGACTGTTGCAAGTTGATGTTTTTGATGTACCTAAACCTCTCAAGCTCTTTGGGCTACCTGTACTTTTGAGGGAGTATAAAGAATGAGTGTGGGGCTGGGGAGATGGCTTAGCTTTTAAGACACATGCCTAGGAAGCCTTAGGACTCATGTTCGATTCTCCAGGTCCCACACGATCCAGATGCACATGGTGGCGCATGAATCTGGAGTTCATTTGCAGTGGCTAGAGGCACTGGCACACCCATTCTTACTCTCTATCTCTCTTTCCTTTTCTCTCTGTCTCTAATAAATAAATTTTAAAAATAAAAATGAATCTTAAAAAAAAAAAGAAAAAAGAATGAGTGTGGTACCACATGCCTTTAATAATAGCTCTTAGAAGGCAGAGATAGGAGGATCATTGTAAGTTCTAGGCCAGCCTGAGACTACATAGTGAATTCCTTCTCAGTCTGGAGTAGACCCTACCTCAAAATACAAAAACAAACAAACCAAAAGGAATGTTTTCAATTCTGTCCCACTACATGCATGTCTCCTCTAATCCCTTCCTACTTCCTTCTCTCCAAACCTCCCCTGACTCTGCAGAGATTAGCAATACCTCCCTAAAGAGACCCTCAGGGGAATGAGGACAGGGGAGAGTGGACATAAGAGGATAACCAGATGGGAATACGACCACTTTTTTTTTAAATAATTTTTAAATTTTTATTTATTTACTTGAGAGTGACAGAGAGAGAGAGAGAGAGAGAGAGAGAGGGAGAGAATGGGTGTGCCAGGACCTCCAACCACTGCAAACGAACTCCAGATATGTGCGCCCCCTTGTGCATCTGGCTGACGTGGGTCCTGGGGGATCAAGCCTCAAACCGGGGTCCTTAGGCTCCACAGGCAAGCGCTTAACCACTAAGCCATCTCTCCAGCCCATGACCACTTTTTAATATGTTCATATATTAGAGGTCTCCCGCATTTTATATAAAAAAGAATGACTTTAAGCCTCAAAAATAAGAAGCCAGAATCTCATGAATCCAACAACTATAGTAAATAACTCAAAAATGGAGTCTATCTATGCCTCCAAAAAGGGTAGCCCCAAAATAAAGCAAATCAGCAAGTAAATTACATTATTAGTGACTTCACAGATTTTTTTTCTATTTTATGAAATAGTACCACATCTCAAGTATGGATGAGTGGGCTATTAGATGCTTAATTTAGGCCTTGGGAGATGGCTCAATAAATCAAGCATTCGCCCTGCAAGCATCAGCACCTGAGCACCTGAGTTTGAATTCCCCCAAAACCCACATAAAGATGGACATGGCAGTGTCCGCATCTGCAGTCTCAGAACACTGGAGAGTCAAAAGGGAGGCAAGGACAGGAGAGCTGCCTGGAAGCTTGTGGGCCTGGGACCCTAGTCTGATGAAGGCAGAAATGACCAGTGACAGACCCTGCCTCAAACAATGTGGAAAGAAAAGGCCAACACTGGAAGTTGCCCTCTGCACATGCCCTCAGTCACACACATATAAACACACATACTCACATACACATACCAAAAGATTTGCAATATAAGTTAGGGTTGCAGAAGATGCATATGCCATGGTATACATGCATAGGTCAGAGGACAACCTTGGATGTCAGTCCTCACCTTTCACCTTATTGGGGGCGGGGTCTCTTCTTTCCATTTTTTAATTTTTTCCCTTTATTTATTTGACAGAGAAATGGACAGGGGAAAGAGGGACAGAATGGGCATACAAGGGCCTCCAGCCATTGCAAACAACCTGTAGATGTATATGCCACAATGTTCATCTGGCTCACGTGGGTCCTGGGGAATCGACTTGGGTCCTTAGGCTTCACACGCATGTGCATTAACCACCACGCCATCTCTCCAGCCCTAGGTTCTCTTTTTGTTCAACATTTCTTTTGCCAGGATAGCTGGTCTACAGGCTTCCAGGAAATTCTCCTGACTCTGCCTCCTCTCTGCCATAGGCATGCTGTTGTTACACATATTTCAGCATCAGTCTTTTTACTGGGCTTTGGCATCCAAACTCAGACACTCACTATCTCATGGCAAGTGCATGATTCATAAGCCATCTCCCCAGTCCCAATATCAATTTTAATTAGTTAACTTAAGAGATGAGAAAGAGGCAGATAGAGAGAATGGGCTCTCCAGGGCCTCTAGCCATTGCAAATGAACTCCAGACACTTGTGCCACCTTGTACATCTGGCTTTTTGGGGAGTACTGGGGAACCGAACCTGGGTCCTTTGGCTTTTCAGGTAAGTGCTTTAACTATTAAGCCATTTGTGGTGGTTTGATTTTCAAGAGGAACATGGAAGGGTTTTAAACTTGGGCCTAAGTGATGCCTTGCAGTGCTGTAAGTACAACACAATGGATTATTCTGGTCAGAGTTGAAAGACCTGAATGAATTAAGAACTATGCATGGTAAGGTTTGGCTTGTAAGGATGAGAAAGAGCTTTGCCTGGACTGGACTAGAACCAGTTTTGTGAGAGGCTTGCTGTTATTCCTGTGTCCTGAAAACTTGTGCAGGGTTGCTTTGTGTAGAAACAGATTGATGTGAGCAGAGGGATATGGCACAGAAAAAATGAAATATTTGGGCCAAACTTCTGCCTGTTCAGCTGCAATTGTATGAGAGATTACAACCATTGGTTTTGGGCCAGCTGACCTGAATTGAGACAACAGAAAAAATGCAGTCTTTTGAAGGGGCCTGAATGCCTGAATAGAGACCCAATGGAGCCATGAGGCTGGACCATTGGCTGCAGTGGACTCCCAGTGGAGATGCCAGGAGATGGCTGCTAAGGAGAGCTGCCACTCAGGATGAAGTTTTCCAGGACTGTAAGTAGCCTGGTTGGAGGGGTGAAATTGGAACTCCAGAGACTTGTTGCTGGTTAGAATTATCAAACTTGGAGATTTGTCACTGTTTAGAGTTGCTGGACTTGGAGCTACAGAGTTTGATGTCTGACCGGGTTGTTTTAAATCTTGTATTGGTTGAATATTTCTTTGTTATACCCAATGCCATCTTTGTGGTGTGAAGGTTTATTCTGTGTCATTATGAGTTTTGGGGGGAATATTTTGGTATGATGGATCAATTAAAATATTTTGGACTATGGGGATGTTTAAGATCATTAGAACTGATAAAAACTATAGGGACTTTTAAAGTTGGACTGAATGCATTGCATAGTGCTTTGTGGATGGTTATCTGTTTACGGGGGCCAGTGGTGGAATGTGATGGTTTGAAAGTAACGCCCCCTGGAAGCAGTATATTGTTGGTGGAAGGCTTATGGGAATTATAGCCAGTTTCCCCTTGCCAGTGTTTGTTACACTCTCCTACTGTTATTGTCCATCTGATGTTGGCCAAAAAGTGATGTCCACCCTCTGCTCATGCCATTGTTTTCTCCTGCCATTATGGAGCTTCCCCTCAAGTCCATAAACCAAAATAAACCTGTTTTCCCATAAGCTGCTCTTGGTCAATGTTTTCTGCCAGCAATGCGAACCTGACTGCAACACCATCTCTCCAGACCACAAATTTTTAAATGTTGATTTCAAAATGCTTTGGGAAAAGTATGAATCATGTATCATGTGAAATGAAGGAACATTTGGAATAAAAGAATTTATTCCTGTTATGATAGCTACTGCATTTTCCACTGCCACATTAAGGAATATAACACTCTTTTACAGAGGAGATTAAGGAAAAATATGGAGACTATTGGATCCAAGAAATTGTGCTTCTTATTATACAAGTTCTCCTACGATCAGCTCTGATAAGAGAAAGTTATTAGCCCAATCCTAACTGCCCTTCCTCTCTTGTGAGTGGAGAAGGTGTTGGTTAATAAAGAATGTTTCTTTCTATATTGCTAATTTGATTTGTTTTTGTGTAAAGTTCATTTACAAAATTAAGAGATTTCATGTAAAAATTTACCCCTATATCTACTGAAAAAACAAGTAGAAGGAATTCAGTGGAGGGAGGATTTGGAAAGGAGAAAAGGAAAAGTGCTGGGAGGTAAATATGATCATGGTAGATTGTTAATACTTATGGAAGTTGATAATAAAAAATTACTAATATATTTACTTTACATCAAAAACCAAATCTTAGGCATCAATCAGACTGTAATTCAAAAGGAATATTTTTCTTTTTGAAAGAAATATTGAATTCAGTAAAAAAAATATATAAATAAACTGATACAATTCCTCGGCCCTGGCTGAAACTAAGAACAATTGGCAAAACAAGCAAGGGTGCTGTTTTCTTGGTGAACCGGGTACCAGCACAAGGGTGAAGGAGATCAACACAGAGAAAGATCAACTCCTGCCAAATCAGATATTCAGAGACCCAGAGGCCCCCAATACCTCATCACTGAAGCAGACCAAAAATGAACCCAACATGGCTCAGGAAAATTTTGTGGAAGAGGGGGTGGAAAGAATGTCAGAGCCACATGTTGGGTCACGATATGCAGAGACATTTATCCTTCCCATAACTGTGGGCTAACTCCAGAATGCATGACCCATATACCTCAACTAGGAGGGGCCAGGGGGAGGGGATAGGACATGGATGAGCCTAACAATGGTACCAAATTGACTGTGTTCATTGAATACAAAACTAATTAATAAAAAAAAGAAAATACTTTGTCACACATATAATTAAATTACAAGGTTCACAATGAAAAAAATACAAACAAACATATAATTTCATAATTTGCTTCAATAAAAGCTTTTTTAAAGATTTTATATTAATGAAATCAACAAGTCCATAGACAAGTTAGAAATTTTAAATATAACATATAATTAGCAATTTTAATGGCTATAACTCCCTGTGATTTATTGTGATGAAATTTCAAGAACAACTGGACTTCTAATGCAGGGCACACTGGTCAATTATCTGTTACTTCTTTCCCTACTAATAAAGTACTGTGAGTGAAAATGCTAACATAAAAATACCAAATTGGGGCTGGAGAGATGACTTAGTGGTTAAGCGCTTGCCTGTTAAGCCTAAGGACTCCAGTTCAAGGTTTGATTCCCCAGGACCCAGGTTAGCCAGATGCACAAGGGGGCACACACATCTAGAGTTTGTTTGCAGTGGCTGGAGGCCCTGGCATGCCCATTCTCTCAATCTCTTTCTCTCTCTCTCTCTCTCTCTCTCTCTCTCTCCCCTCTTTCTCTCTTTTTCTGACACTCTCAAATAAATAAATAAAAATGAACAAAATTTTTTTTAAAAATACCAAATTAGGGCTAGTTAAGGTGCTTGTCTATGAAGCTTAAGGATGCATGTTCAAATCTCCAGGTTCCACATAGCCAGACACACAGTGACACACCGTGCAACGCCACACATGCCCACAGGGGACATGTGGATCTGGAGTTCATTCACAACAGCTGCAAGGTCCTGGTATGCCCAACCTCTCTCTCTGTCTCTCTCTCTTCCTCTGTCTCATCTCTCAAAAATATAAATTAAATAAACAAATAAAATTTGTAAAAAATAGCAAATTACAGAGAACCCTCAAGTCTCAAGGTGGAAGTTCATGGTTAAAATCCGTTGTGTGCCAGCGTGGTGGCGCACGCCTTTAATCCCAGCACTCGGAAGGCAGAGGTAGGAGGAGTTCCGTGAGTTTGAAGCCAGCCTGAGACTCCATAGAGAATTCCAAGTCAGTCTGGGCTAGAGTGAGACCCTACCTAGAAAAAAAAAAAAACTAAACTAAAAGAAAAAAAAAACAAAAAACAAATCTGTTGTGCTATTTTGTGAGGCAAGACAAGCTGTGCCTCTGGGGCTGTGCCAAACCTAAGTTTCCTTTCCAAGTTGGTTCAACTTGTTCAAAAGTCTTCTTTTTCTTCTCATCTTGTTTTATCCATTTTCATCTCAGTGTTGAAACAATCTTTTATACTTAACAAACATTAACTTGTCTCAGTAAAAGTAAGTAGCCCAGAACTGATTTCAAAACCAAACACTTGGCTCCAGCAGAGTGCAATATGTTTCCTTGTTGACAAGCGACACACGGTTATAAATAGGTCTGTGCTTGCGACACTAAAGGACAATAGAAGAAAGAAAACTCCTACCCTGCGACCTTCGGGATACGCCAGAATCAGTCAGGCAAAGTCTCTTACCGATTAGTGTTTGTTGGAGCTGAAGGTCTAACTTTAATAAGATTGTCCAAGTGTTGGCTGTTTGAAAGAGAGAAAAAAAAAAGGTCTGGGTTAACAATATGGATTTGGGGTTATGCTAAACCAATAAGGCAATTGTGAAAAAAAATCCACTTCATCCAAGGGAAGCAGAACAGATGAGAATATGAACTGACTACTTTTATTTGATTACCTTTGAGTACTTCCAATCATGACAGAACTCACTTTGGTGTTAACCAGATCTTGGTTTCTGTAAACAGAGGGGTAGAGAGATCAAGTTAAGATTGAAAATGATAATAATAATAGCAATAATAATAGTAATAATAACAATGTACTTTTAGTAAGATCAAGGTCACAAATCTTCTTAATAAAAATAAAATAATACTAAAATGTTAATAATAAAGATAATAATAAGTAAAAGATTCTTCCTGAGCTAAGGCATGTTAAAAATATCACAGTCTCATTACCTTTGGTTGGTTGTGAGAATCTCAGGATTCACTTTGATGAACTTATCAAGATCTTGATTTCTTTAAAGAAAAGAGATAAAAGTTAGAGGTAGTAGGGATTAGGGTCACAGTAAGTCGGAGGAAAGAATTATACTGTGTGACATATTATTTGGTACAGACAGCCATCAAATGTGTTTTCTGTCCAATCCAGGGCAGACAGAGCTGTCCTGGAAGAAGAAAAGCTACTCTGACCTCACATACTTTATTGGCCAGAGCAACTGACAAAGGTACCCAGGCTGAGAGCTCTCACACAATGTCTTGTGACTATTGTTCACGCTTGAATGATTCAATGTTATAAAGACACGAAGTGGAAGGCAGAGGTAGGAAGATCGCCGTGAGTTTGAGGCCACCCTGAGACTGCATAGTGAACTCCAGGTCAGCCTGGGCTAGAATGAAACCCTACCTCAAACAACAACAACAACAACAACAACACACACACACACACACACACACAAGCAAAGTGGTCCTCGTGGCCTTCCCAGTTTAACGATCACGCTCAACCTAGGATAGTAATATTTTAGAAGACACAAGCTGAGAGGATGGCCCCATGGTTTAAAGGCACTTGCTGCGCAGGCCTGCCGAGCCAAGTATGGTCTCCATCCCCCACACAAAGCCTGATGCAAAGTGGAACCTCTCTATAATTACACCCCTGTAATCCCAGCTCAGCTATGGCCTTGTGAGCTGGAGCCAAGGAAATTCTAAAACTCACCAGCTAGCTAGTTTAGCCTTTCCTGTGACAAAACAAAAAGAAAAGAAACTCTGGCTCAAACAAGGTGGAAGGAGAGAACCAACACCTGAAGGTTGTGCCCTGACCTACACTCATCTGCCATGGCGTTCATGCACCTTAGAATGCACACACACACACACACACACACACACACACACACACACACACACAAATTAAAAATACATTCTAAAACCAAGATTATTCTGAACATATATCTGGAAAAGAAAGAAACTGAATTTTGGGGTAAAGAGATGGCTCAACGGTTAAGGTGCTTGCCTGCAAAGCCAAAAGGACCAGAGTTCAATTGTAGTGGTTAAAGGCCCTGACATACCCATTCTCTCTCTTTCTCCCTCCCTCTTTCTTTCATTTTCTTGAATAAAATGTTTTTTAGACTGACTTTCCTTTGTTCCATGATAACTGCAAAACTGAAATGAACTCAGCTCTTCATAGTAAAATTAAATATTCTGACCATCCATTTCTTATTTGAAATTCTACTGATTTTTTTTTTCTCAGTCCCATAACAGTATTCTCTCCCATATGGTTCACTGTTATTCACTACCTTGGTATAATCCCAGTATTAGAAGCAGAAAGTGGCTATTTTCTAAAGCATCCCTCTAAACTCTTTATATTTTTTAATTATAATTATTAGCACACACTGATTGGATAAATTAATATACATCATTGTCTCTTTTCCATGCACGTGCTTATCTGATTATGTCTGCATCTCTTCATAAACTCTCTTTCCCTCCCTCTTTCTTCTCCTCGCTAGATCCAGCTTCTGCTGTCAGCACCTTTTTGTTTTGTTTCCACATATGAAAGAAAACATACGTGACTTGTCTTTCTGTGTTCGGCTTATTTTGCTTAACAGGATGTCTTTTAGTTCCAGCCATTTTCCTGCCAATGATATAGCTACATTGAATTATACTCATATATATTCCTATGTGGATACATATAATGTCACATTTCTTTATCCTTGTCAACTGTTCACGGGCAGCTAGGCTGATTCTACATCCAGTACTGTAATAGTGTCACAATACATAGGGGTGTGTAGGTACTATTCGCAGCTAAGTGAGGTAGGAAAGCTGGAAACTTTAGGGACAAATGCCGTAGTGGTGCATTTTCAAAATAACCTTTCCATTGGCCCAAGCTAAAGCTGTTTGAGAAAAGAAGCAGAGCGTACTCAGAAGTATTTGTAAATCATCTTTCTTTTCTCTCTCTATCTCTTTCACTTTTTTTTTTTTTTTTTTTTTGGTTATTTTGGTTTGGAATTCACCGAAATACAAGCCTATTTCATTTGGTCATAGGATCTGTTTGGTAAGTTAACCGCGTGCTTTTCCTATCTATGCCCAAGTGTGGTAAAGGTGGATTGTCCAGTAGTTCTACTTTCAGCCTTTTCAAGAAGCTTTACACTGATTTCCACAGTGGCTGAATTCATTTAAAGTACTACAGAGTACAAGGATGCCCGTACTCCTCGTCCTCACTAGTACTTGTTGTTTTATTTTGGTGATAAACATTTTGCCTGGCGTGAGATGGAAACTTAGTTTTGATTTACATTTCTCTGATTAAATACGTTGTGTATATTTCCATATATTTATTAGGCATTTGTGCTTCTTTTAAAAAGAAGTGTCAGTTAAGATCACTTGCCTACTTTATAATGTGCAAGTATGCATGTATGTGTGTATAGGCATGCACATGCCATGATATGTGTGGAGGTCAGAGGATAACTTCAAAGTGTTCGTGATCTTCTTTCACCTGGTCTGAGACTCTGGTCTTTTGTGTGGTTTTGCTTTCTGCCGAGAAAGCCAGACTAACTGCCCCCATTCAGGATCCCCTTGATTCCATCTCCCATTGATGTAGGCACATTGGGGTTACAGGTGCATGCATCATTGCATATCTGGCTTTGTGTGGGTGCTGGAGGTCTGAATTCCAGTTGGCAGGCAGGTCAAACAAGCTCCTTTTACCATTGAGCCATCTCCCTAGCTCCATGTTGCCTGTTTTTTTTTTTTTAATTGCATTACTTATTAAGTCTAAATACTTAAAATATATGTACTCAGAGAATCACATGGTAGGAGCCATAGCAAGGGATTGCAGGAGTGATGTATATTCTTCCAGCAACATCTGTGGCAACAACTTGCCTGTGCCTCCTTCCCCTCAACAGCCCCTTTCCTTTGATTAAAAAATAATAATAATAAAAACATATTTTCCTAGTTGAGATGATTGATGTGGAGTTACAAGCTGGAAGGCAGCCAGTTAGACCTGAGTCAGCAACAATGTCTAAGCAAAGGTCTACACACCCCTCCCCCAGCCCCCAGCTTTTTCATGGAATGTACTTATGGCTTCCATCAACTGAGATATATCATAGAGCTCATATCTCTATGCTACATGGGAACTCTTTACCCAAATTTACACTAGTTTGAAAATCTTCAAGAATAACCTCCTCAATTAAGTAAGCTACTGGTATCTATAAATATGACTTTTAAAAGAGGTTGTCGAATGCCAACTACCTGGAATGTAATTTTCTTGAATTAATTAATTGAAAGTCTGCTATAGAGTGGATGCTGTGATGATTAAATGACATACTAGAAGGTAGATGTCCATTATGAAAACTGTATTGTGGGGCTAGGCAGATGGTTCAGCAGTTAAAGGCTCTTTTTTTCACAAGTCTATGAGTAGAGTTCAAGTCCCAAGCATCCATGTAAAAAGCCAGGTGCATATATGTCTGCAACTGCAAAGCACCTATGGCACCAGGAGGTACAGCCAGAAGAATCATGAAGCTCGCATGGCCAACTAAATTAACATTCCGAGAAGCAAAAGAGAAAAAAAAAATGTGACCCTGTGTCAAAAAATGGTGGATGGGCTGGAGAAATGGTTTAGCAGTTAAGGCTCTTACCTATGAAGCCCAAAGACCCAGGTTTGATTCCCCAGTACCAACATAAGCCAAATACACAAGGTAGTACATGCCTCTGGAGTTTGTATACAGTGGCTTGAGCCCCTGGTATGCCCATTCTCTCCCCCCACCCCGCCGCAACTCTCTCTCTCTCTCTCTTTCACACACACACACACACACAAACACATACAGATAAATAAATGAAATAAATGTTGTTTAAAAAAAACTGTGGAGTGGTCACTTTGGCAGCACATACTACTAAAACTTGGAATGATACAGAGAAGATTAACATGGCCCCTGCTCAAGGATGACACAGGAAGTTGTGAAGTGTTCCATATTTTTACACATTCTTCTCATCAGCCCAGGGAGCATTCTCCAAAATAGATCAGATATTAGAGAACAAAGCATGCCTCCATAAACTCAGGAAAATTGACATAACTTCCTGCATCATAATGAACCACAGTGCTTTAAAGCTAGAAATTAACAAGACGAACAACAGAAACTGCACCAGCTCATGGAGACTGAAAAACATGCTATTAAACAATGAATGGGTCATGGAAGAAATCAAAAAGGAAATTGTACAATTTCTTGAACTGGATGATAATGAAAACACAGCATACCAAAACTTTTGGGACACAATGAAGGCCGTCCTAAGGGGAAAATTTGTAACATTAAATGCCTTCATAACAAATACAGAGAGATTTCGGTAACCTAACCACCACCTAGAAACACAGGAAAAACAAGAACAATCCAACCCTCAGTGTTCCAGGTGGAAAGAAATAATTAAGATTAGAGCAGAAATGAATGAATTGGAAACTAAGAAAACAATTATGAAAATTGACCAAATGAAGAGCTGGTTCTTTGAAAAAATAAACAAGATCAATAAACCCCTGTCCTATTTGATCAACTGATAAAAAGAGAAGTCTCAAATTAACAAAATTAGAAATAAAAAAGGAGAGGTCCCAACAAACATCAATGTAATTGGAATAATCATCAGGACATTTTTTCCAAATCTCTACTCCACAAAATTGGATAACCTGACAGAAATGGAGGAATTCCTAGATATATACCACTTATCAAAACTAAGTCCAGAGAAGATTGACCTCCTAAACAAAGCTATTACATCCATTGAGAGTGAAAATGTAATAAAAAAAAACCTCCCCAAAGGAAGAGTCCAGGACCTCATAGAGTCTCCGCTGAATTTTATCAAATGTTCATCAAAGAACTGAAACCATTTTTCTCAAGCTTTTCAATATAGTCAGAGAACAGGGAAAGCTCTCCAACTCATTCTATGAAGCTAGTATCATCTTAATACCAAAGCCAGACAGAGATACAACAAGAACCTACATCACTGACAAACTTACAAGCAAAAATCCTGAAAAAATTCCTCACAAATTGAACTTAACAATGCACCAAAAGCATCATCCAACTTGACCGGGAAAGATTCATCCCAAGGATGCAGGGATCATTCAACATATGGAAATCAATTAATGTAATACACCACATAAATAAACTCAAACACAAGAACCACATGATCATTTCAATAGTTGCAGAGGCCTTTGACAAAAGACAACATCACTTCATGATCAAAACAGTGGAGAGTCTAGGCATAGAGGGTTTAGATCTCAACATAATAAAGGCTATGTACAAAGAACATAAAGTTCAAACCATACTATTAAGATTGGGAACAATACAGAGGTGCCCACACTCACAACTGCTTTTCACCATGGTACTAGAAGTCCTAGCCCAAGTATAAGGCAAGAGAAAGAAATAAAAGGGATACAGAATGGAAAGAAAGAAGTCAAACTAGCCTGATTTGCAGACAACATGACCCTATACATAAGTGACCCAAGAGACTCTACCATAAAACTTGTAAAGGTGATTTCAAATTCCTTCAGCAAAGTCACAGGATACAAAATCAACCACAAAAATCAGTAGCCTTCCTATATTCGAAAGATAAGCATTCAGGGAAAATCAGTGAGGCTGTCTCATTTTCAATAGCCACAAAAAAATAAAGTACATTGAAATAGCACTTGCCAGACTGGAGGGATGACTTAGCAGTTAATTAAGGCGGTTACCTACAAAGCCAAAGGACCCAGGTTCAATTCCCCAGATTAGCCAGATGCACGAGGTGCATACGCATCTGGAGTTCATTTGCAGTGGCTGGATGTCCTGGTGTGCCCATTTTCTTTCTCTCTCTCTCTCTCTCTCTCTCTCTCTCTCTCTCTCTCTCTCTCTCTCTCTCTCTCCTTCTCTATCAAATACATAAATAGATAAAATAAAATATTTTTTTAAAACTAGCACTAGCCAAGAATGTGAAAGACCAATATACTGAAAACATAGCACTCAAGGAAGAAATTGAGGAGGACATGACAAGACAGAAAGACCTCCCATGTTCCTGGATAGATAGAATTAATATTGTGAAAGTAGAAATCCTACCAAAAGCACTATACAGATGCAATGTAATACCAATAAAAGTCCCAGCATCATTCTTCACAGTGATAGAAAAAAACAATCTCAGGGCTGGAGAAATGGCTTAGAAGTTAAGTCACCTGCCTGCAAAGCCAAAGGATCACAGTTTGATTCCCCAGGACCCACATAAGCTGGATGTACAAGGTGGCACCTGTATCTGGAGTTCGTTTACAGTGGCTAGAGGCCCTGGCATGCCCATTCTCTCTCTCTCTCTCTCCCTTTCTAAAATAAATAAATAAAATATTTTTAAATAAGATATTTTAAATATTTTTAAATATTGAATATTAAATATTTTTTAAAATATTTAAATATTTTTAAATATTTTAAAAAGAGAAAACAATCTCAAATTTTCTATGGAATGGCAACAGGACTCAGATACCCAAATATATCCTCAGCAAAAGAAACATCTCTGGAGGTATCACCATACCCAATCTAAAGTTATACTACAAAGCCATAGTAATAAAATCAGCATGGTACTGGCATAAAAACAGACACAGACCAATGGAACAGAATTGAAGATCCAGTTCTTAGTCCAAGAAACTATAGCTATTTGGTCTCTGACCAAGGAGCCAACAACATACAGTGGTGAAAAGACAGCATCTACAACAAATGGTGCTGGCAAAATTGCATATCCACATAGAGAAAAATAAAACTAGACACAATCCTCTCACCATGCACAAAAGGCCCCACCATAAGACCTGAAACTCTTAATTGCCTAGAAGAAAAAACAGGGGGACCTGTCCACAATATTTGAGTGGGGAAAGACTTCCTGAACAATACCCAGGAAATTAACTAATCACTCAATCAGTGGGATCTCATGAAGCTGAAAAGCTTTTGTACAGACAAACATACTATAAACAGAGTCAACAGATTACCCACAGAATGAGAGAAAATCTTTACCAGCTATACCTCTGACAGAGGACTATCATCAAGAATCTACAAAGAATTGCAAGACTAAGCAGTTAAAAACAAACAAACAAACAAACAAAAAATGGGGCAGAGAACTTAATAGGGCATTCTCAAGGGAAGAAATACAAATGGCTAATACTCACTTAAGAAAATGTTCAACATCCTTACCCATCACAGAAATGCAAATTAAAACAACTATGAGATTCCACCTTATTCCAGTCAGGATGTCAAACATTAAAAAATCAAATGACAATAAATGTGGTGAGGATGTGGGGAAAGAGGAATCCTCATTCACTGCTGGTGGGAGGGTAAATTTGTACAAACACTATAGAATCAATATAAAGACTCCTGAAAACTTGGAAAATAGAGCTACCAAGTGACCCAGCCATTCCTCCACTGGACATCGACCCTAAAGGCTCCACCTTTACTGTAGAGTAACTTGCTCACCCATGTTTATAGCTGCTCAATTCACAATGGCAAAGAACAATAAGCAACCTAGATGCCCATTGTCTGGTGATTGGATACTGAAGATGTGATACATATATACAATGGATTTCTACTGAACTGTAATGAAAAATTATATAATTAGAAAAATGAACAGACTTGGACTACATCATACTAAGTGAAGTCACGTAAGCACATAACGACAAACACCACGTGTTCTCCATCATCTGTGGCTCCTAACTCAGAACAGCTTGAATTGCAGGCATACCTGGCAGGCTACTCAAGGGACAGAGAAACAGGGATGGAAATGTTTAGGGAAGGGGAATTGGAGGGTAGGGGAGAGATACACACAAACCTTAATCCAAAATGAACTGCTACCATAGAAACATTTCTCCTGGATAGAAGACTAAAAGATATAACCCATAATAGGACTATATCGGGATTGTTTGGTAAGAAGGGCCCTGGAGAGGTTTGGAGAAAGCTAAACCCTAAAACATTTGGCTCTAGCTTGGAATGACCAGTTCCAGAAATCTGTTACAACCCACACTGAGCTGTTGATTGGAGAGACCTACAAGGTCCCCAAAACAAGACAGGCTTCTGTCAAAGCACTTGATTACCTGCCTGACGTAAAAGGTAAGACCCTATTGCTGAAGACACCACGTGCTGCTGACACAAAACATTGAGTGATCCAGATGGAACCCGAAGGAAGCCAGCTCCCAGGTGGCCTGCCCATATAGTACTGCAAAGTGCTACATGGAGCTGCTGAGGAAAATGGCCAACAATATTCTGTTCTAGCAAGGCACACTGCCATACAAAAGCAACCAGACTGACAAGATGTACACATCTGTGCAATGGTGGCACCCAGCAAAGGTGAGTAACCAGTGGCTTTCTGATTGGCTAAGAGATTGGCTCAGTGGAAAGGAACCAATAGCTGGAACTGGGAACTGAGTCAGAATTCTATGGAGACCAGCATCACGGATTCCAATGAGAAGCTCCCACTAGTCTTGGGCCAAAAGAGAGGCTATACCCATCAAAATCTCTCTTAACAATGTGTGGTGGTTTGAATAGATAGCCCCCCAATATATTCAGTTTTTTATTTGTTTGTAGTTTGCATCAGCAGCCACCTAGCTGGAGGCAGTGTCACTGGGTGGATCTTAAGGTGTGGTGGTGGGTTTCTTATTTCAATCTAAAGATATGTAAAATGTGCCTAGCTGGAGTTCCTAAAGTATGCTGTGTGGTTTTTGGCTTTTGGGCTTGTGCTTCTCTCTCTCTCTGCTTGGTCCTGTGAAGGCAGGCCAGCTTCTTCTGCTATTTATGGAACTTCCCCTGGATCTGTAGGCTTCAATAAATATCCCTTCCTCCATAACTGTCCCTGGTCTGGAAGTTCATCTCAGTGAACTTGAAGCTGTCTGCTATACAATTCTTGTCCCATTTAACCTGTACTGAACTCATTCTCCCTTGGAAAATCTGCTTTGCTGTTTCAGAAAGCAGAAAAAATCTAGGAAATAAACCATCCCTTGCACATCAGCCAGGCCCCAGGTGAAACTACAGAGGAATTGGTGAAATGAGCAAGAGTGCTGCCTCCATGTCAAGCCTGACAGCCTGTAGCAGGGTGATGGAGACAGATACTGAGGGTACTTAAAATGTACCAAAGCCTAAATGCTGAGAGGACAACACTGAATTAGACTTTAAACACAGCCACCACAGCTCAGGGGTTTTGTCAGAAGAGGGGGTGGAAAGATGGTAAGAGCCACAGAGTGGAGAGGAATGTCCAGAGCCATTGCCTCACCCTTACAATGACTGACTCATGTTCTCACATCTCATAATCCACAAACCCGTGGTAATACCAGCAATCCCACTGAGGGGGCGCTCAGGAGAATAAGGGCAGGGAGGAGAGAAATGATTGTGCTAGCATGTGACGTGTCCATACAATGGTTCTACTTAATAAAAGAACAAAGAAAATAAATTGTGGAAATAAGAGGACTAACATCCCAAGGTTATCCTCTAACCTCCACCTGAACATAAGTAGCAAGTGAGTGTTCACACATGTGCACACATTAGCACATACACACACACACACACACAATTAATGATATTAAATAAACTATGCAAGAATGATACCAATGCTTAATGTGAAGTTAGCTTATTATATTGAAAGAAAAAATAACAAGGAATAAAACCTTGTAAAGGGGAGGATGTGTTGAAAAGTCACAACTTGTTTACATGCAAAATTAATCACAATGTATTTTAATATGACCATAGATGATACTCACATGCATATTTTAGAATAAGCCTCATAGACAATGCAAAACCAAACACAGACACTCCCCTTTTGACTAAATCTACTGAGCAGAAAGATGTTTGTTCATATAACCTTGAGCAGTAATATCCAAACCACTGTTTCATAAAGCCCAATAAAAAATACATTTTACACCACAGCTCAGTACACTCTCTTTTTGAGGCAGACAAATAATTCCTTTACTACATAAGAACATTTGTATTTTCTATTTGATTCATTCTAATTGAGGTGAACTGATTGTCACTGACTAAATTAGTCATAAAGCTTTTTCACAGGCAGTGATCCAAAATTTGAGAAACATGAGCTCAGAAAGCATAGACTCATGCTATGGCCTACCCAATTTTGAAAAAAAGTAACATGTATTACTAAAATCTCAGAAACCATGAACAATAAACAACAAATACATTGACTTTTTTTTGCAGGGTCTGGGCCATGAAAACAAAGCAGCCTAATATCTAAATTTAATCCAGAGAAAAATAATTTTCTCCTACTCATTACTCTTTGTATTAACGTCGTGTTAAAGATACATTCGTGGAAGATGCATTAGGATATTTAGACATTAGTTAGATGGAGGTTTCAAGGTTTAGAGTGTTCTGTAGTCATTCACACACTTGTGCTAATGTCATCCACAAAATTATCCTTCAAGTGAACCTGTAAGGACACTAAAAAAATCATATCCCGGTTGTCCCACAACAAAAGCCACAAGTCCATTCTTAGAGCCTCCACTATTCCTTGAGGTAATTACTTAACTTTCTTTTATTTCAAAATTGAAAAGTCTATATGGTGTGGTATAAAGACCAGAGTTGGTCTGAAATCACAATATTTCGTAGAAAATACCTCAGAACTCAATATTCTCACATGCACATGAGGAGCTTGGATTGGACCATAACCACAGCTCTGTCTGTCTCTAGCATCTACCCCAGACCACCTGGAATATGAAATTATTAAGTGTGATGTCTATTACAACACCTTTCACTTTCACTTTTTCCCTTTAAATTCAACTCACTGACAGCACATTCTGTATTCAGCAAGCAGAACATGAGTGCACCAAAATGTAATATATGAAACTGACAACCTATTATTGTCTTGGAGTAACATCTCTGTGCCCCTGGTACATAATTAGCTTTAATCTATGCTAATTGCCTGCTGTTAATAAGATGAGTATGACTACTGAATTCTCTTTTTGGCGTCCACAGCCTATAATTATACCTAACATGCAAGTAAATGATACCTAGTCATAGCTAGGAGCCCAGTAGGTGCTCAGTAATTATTCACTGCTGAAGGGATCATACAACTATCATCTTCCCCTAATATTTCCTGTGACCCTAGCCAAAACACTTGACCTTTCTGGGTTCTTATTGCCTATTCTTCAAAATGAAAAGATTCAACTGAAACAGTGGTTTTCACAATTTTTCAAATTAACTATGCCTAGATTTTCTAAGTTCCTTTATTTTGTCTTTAAAAGTTTATGACATTTATAGCTGTCAAAGAAGCATAAAATGGAAATTATGAAACATCTCTAAGATCACAAGAAAGAAATAGTGTAAGAATAGTTGTTAAATAGCGACAAAGAAGTGAATTTAATTTTCTCAGAAACACTACTTAAAAATTATGAAATGTTAGTTTCAGACCTTTTGTGTAAACACAAATAGTCTAAACAATATTGAACCTCATAACATTTTCATTCTTTCCCAGAAAATACATTTTCACAAGGAAGTGTACTGCTAATGATCTATCTAATCAAATGCTAGGGTTTTTTTTTAAATGAACTATCATTAATAAATTTTAACTTCAGAGGCAAAAGTATTAGCATCAATGTCACAGAAACAAAATAAAGCATAAAAGAATCACGGGCTAGCTGTGTTCCTGCTACTCCCAACTCAAAAGCTCCCTCAGTTGCTTTTCTTCAGGCAGAAAGAGGAAAAGGCCCCATCATAAATGGCTTTCAGGTGCTTGTTTTGTGGTTTTTACGAATACTGTAATTAGCATGTAAAATTTTAGGGACATATACAAATTGTGATGATATTTCAATACTCACAATCAATTTGCCCATAGACTGATTACATAATTTTTATTCATCCCTTTGGAAGATAGATAACCAAATAAAATAAAGAAATAATAATTAAAACAAACCCTTCTCTTACCCACTGGTGCTCTTGACAGCTTGGGGATTTACATTAATAAGTTCATTAAGACCTTGTGCACTGCCAAAACAAGAAAAGGTCAAAGTCAGTAGGAAGCCAGCCATTTCATGACCGGCTTCTTTCCTGCAATTGTGAATTATTCAATGGGAAGAGTATAGGGTAAACAGTACTGTGTTACTGGTTTATGTTTTACATTCATTAGCTACTTTTTTGTTTTGTTCCTTCATTCATTTAATTGTTTGGTTGTTTGTTTGTTTGAGATAGGCTGTTGCTATGTAGATCAGGCTGGTCTTTAGCTCCCAACTTTCCTACTGCCAAGCTATCATTCTCCAGCCCCTCCTTTGGTTAACTTTTCTTCAATGTATAATGGGTCTTAATTTCTCAAGAATGGAAGAAAGTTCAACATCATACAAAAATATTCTAAGTATAATAATTTTGTGTTGCAATTTTCTCTCAAGTCAAGACTGATATTTTGCATTTAGTTTTATGAATTTATAATGTAGTAACTTCAAAGTTAAAGTTTTAACCATTTATGCAATTGCCATCTCAGGAAGTTTCTCAAGTAGTTATTCTATAGAATTAGCTTCAGTATATCACTTTAAATAATCTTATCGTGACAAAAATGGAAATAATAACATAAAAATATTATTTTTACAGATCAAAAAATATTGTTCTCATTTTTTTCACATCCCCTTCCAAAATATCCTTAGCCAAATAATCCTATTCTTTCTGTTTTTGTTTTCTTTGTTGTTGTTCATGTTTTGTTTTGTTTTGTTTTTTATGAACAAAATAGAGAGAATTGGCATGCTTGGGCCTCTATCCACTGCAATCAAACTCCAGACATGTGCCACCTTGTGCATCTGATTTAAGTCAGTTCTAGAGAGTCAAACCTTGGTCCTTAGACTTTTTAGGCAAATGCTTTAACCACTAAGCAAATTCTCCAGTCCAAATAATCTTTAAAAAAAAAAAAAAGAAAACTGGACAATTTCTCAGGAATATTCAGTAGCTTCATAAACTTACCTTTTGTTTACTGTGGGTGTCACTTTGATAAATTTGTCCAGGTCTTGTGTCCTGAAAATAATACATTGAAATAAATAACAGAGTCATTTAAAATAAAACATCTTCATACTTTTCAACCTTAATATTGAATCAAATGAATAATTACTAATTAAAAAATTCCATCATCACTTGAATCCTTTTTAGCCCATGTAAAAACAGGTAGCATCTACTAATTCACTTTGTGAATGTCTTTTTGCATTTGAGTATTTAACTTAGTTTTGTTCATGTTTTCATCAAGCCAAGCTCAAAGCAGGATCTATAACTGTATAGAAGTAATGTGTAATGATGAAAGTTTTAAATATTTTTGACTTTTTTTATTTGAGAGAGAGAGAAAGAAAGACAGACAGAAAGAGAGAGAGAGAGAGAGAAGCAGAGAAAGAGAGAGAGAGAAGCAGAGAGAGGGAGAGAGAGAATGGGCGCGCCAGGGCCTCCAGCCACTGCAAAGGAACTCCAGACGCATGCGCCCCATGTGCATCTGGCTTATGTGGGTCCTGGGGAATCAAACTGGCTTTGCATACAAAGGCCCCACCCACTAAATCATCTCTCCAGCCCTATTTTTGACTTGTGATATGTTAGGCACTGTTCTAAGTAGTTGATGAGATTTAAAAATTCAATCCTCACAACCACTCTAAGACACAGGAAGTATTATGATCCCAGTTTCATAGAGGGAGAAACCCAGACACAGACAAAAGCATTTCCCCCCATGGCCAGCCGTGGAACAGCTGGAATTTAAAGCAAGGTAAACCAGCTCCAGAATGTTCAGGCTGTACACTGACGCAAGCACCTTATTGAAATTTAATACTGTGATGATGGTTCGTTGATTGTCAACGTGATAGGATCTACGCTCACCTGGTGAGTTTCTAGATTAGGTTGGTTAAAGTGTGAAGATCCTCCTTAAATATGAATGGCACCATTTCAAAGGCTGGCATTTCAGACTAAATAAAAATGACAGAGCAATCTACAAGCTAAGCGCTAGCATACATTACTCTCTGATTCCCGACTACAGATTAAATGCCACCAGCTGACTCAGTTCCTACTGGTGTGTCTTCCCTCCATGATGGACCTTCAAACCATGAGCCAGATTAGCCCATCCTTCTTTAAGTTGCTTTTGTCAGGTACGTTGTCACAGCAGCCAGGAAAATAACAAATATAATAAGTCAATTAGTGCTGTTGTGTCTAGAAAGGAACCAGCCCCATCAGCTCAGTCGAACGATGCAAACATCAAAGTCCAAAAGCCCAGGGTGGTGGCACACGTCTTTAATTCCAGCACTCCAGAGGCAGAGTTTGGTGGATCCCTGTGAGTTTGAGGCCACCCTGAGACTATGTAGTGAATTCCAGGTCAGTTTCAGCTAAAGTGAGACCCTACCTTGAAAAAACAAAAACAAAAACAAAAAAATCAAAGTCCAAACAGAGATTAGTCTGAGACCAGTTCTGGACCTGAATCTATGGTCTACAGCCCAGGGCTCTTCATTTCCTGTGCCATCCTTCAACTTAAGGAAAAGACATCAACCAACCAATAAAAAAAATGGCTTTTCTCTCTGAGAAAACAGTGTGAGCCACATTGATCAAAGGTGCCTTCATTGTTCTGGAAATCAACTGATGGAAATCTTTCACATCTTAGATATGAGGTAGTCAAAATTACATGGCTTTTCTTGACAATGACTGCATAAAGTATCAGTCACTTAAATGATGATTTCACTGAACTTAAGCACTGGTGAGCATGCAACAAAAAGGGGAAACTTATTAAATCTTGCCCTTGCATACTTGTTCCTAAACTCACTTTGACGATGTTATTAAGGTCTTTATAACTTTAAACAAAAACAAAGTATGAGCAGTAAAAATAGAATTAGATCAACTGGCCATTTTGATTTGAAGCATTTAGGTGCTCAAAATAAATTTTACTATTGAATTTTGACTGACCAACACTGGTGTAAACTTGTAACTTAAGAGAGGAAATATTTTAACCTTCATAAAAATAATTGGTATATTGGCTAAGTTTTCTCAAAATAAAACCCTAGAATTGGGGGGAAATTGATGGTTTAAACTAATAGATTCTGAACAATGTAATTATTTACCAAAATTCCTTACCCTGTGGATCCCTAAGCATCCAATCTAGTGATAATATGTGGTACTTTAAATCAAATGTCCCCCATAAACTCATGTCTTCGGAATGCTTGGTCCCCAGCTGGTGGCAATTTGGCAGGTAGAGCCTTTCTGGAGGAGGTATATTGTTGAAGACAGGCTTAGGGGTGTTAAATCCAGATCCCCCTTGCCAGAGTTCAGCTCACTCTTCTTTTACTGGCTATGGCAGAGGTGATGCTCAGCTTCCACTCATGCCATGCTTTCCCTTGTCCTCATGAATCTTCCCCTCAAAACTGTAAGTCAAACTAAAACTTTCCTCCTGTAGTAGTTTGAAGGATGTTCCTCGCCTCCTCCCCACCCCCCGCCATAGATTCAGGAGTTTTATTCCAGTTTGTAACTTGGCTAGAGGAGGTGTTACTCAGGGTGGACCTGAATTCCAACCTAAGACATGCAAAGTGCTGGAGTTCTGCCTGAATTCCTGAAGTGCGCTTGGTGTAGTGGTGGCGGCTTTTTGCTTTTCCCTCTCAGCATGGACCTGGGAGAGTGGGCCAGCTTCTTCTGCTATTATGGAACTTCCCTGAAACTGTAATGTTCAAGTGAATCCATCCTCCATAACTGTGACTGGTTTAGAATTTCATCCCAGCAACCCGAGGCTGACTGCTACACCTCCCATCAGCTCTTTTGGCCAGGTGCTTTGTCCCAGGAACAAGAAGGTAATTACAACGATATAGTTACAACTCAACTATGCTTTGATAAAAACTTCCATTAATAGCACTTCCTATTTTTTTTAAGGCAGAGTCTCACTCTAACCCAGACTAACCTGTATCTGAACTCACTCAAACTGACAGAGGTGATGCTCAGCTCACAGTGATCCTCTTACCTCACTTGGATTAAAGGTGCATGCCACCATGCCCAGCTAATAATAAATAAATGTACTTATTTATTTTTTTTTTTGAGGTAGGGTCTCCCTCTAGCCTAGGCTAACCTGAGCTTCACTATGTAGTCTCAGGCTGACCTTGAACTGAAAGCAGTCCACCTACCTCTGCCTCTCGAGTGCTGGGATTAAAGGTGTGTGCCACCACGACCTGCAGCACTTTTAACTTTAAAGAGACTATGCACCCTTTATTCCACTGGTTCTTTACAATGTTCTCCTGCCAAAGAGGGAAACATTATGTCTTCCTTCTGTGATTAAAGAGCTGAAGCTCAGGACTTGAAGGATTTGCTCAGACTCCAGCAAGAAGCTATGAGCATCTGAGTATGTGAGGGTTTCTAAGTCCAATCCAAAAGATTTCCAACTTATCCTCATGAGCGCCACAAATGGGAAAGAACAGATATAAGACATAATCCTCACCCTTGGTCACTTCTGTTTACTTCAGGGGTCACTTGGGTCAGATTGCAAGGCTGTGGCCCCTTTAAATCACTGAATCAATGGTGAGGTTAATGGCAGGTTTCAGCACATAGATAAAACTATTTATTAAAACTCAGAATAATGTAGGCATTCATTAAGATCATGATAAAGAATTGAAGATTGTTAAATGTTCCATACAGATATGCAGGGGTTTATTTATCCTTGAAACTCGTTGAGACTTAGTAAAACAATATGTCAATTCTGGAGACATTTGACCATTAGAAAATGTTTCAAGAAGGTTCTCTCTATTTTTGGTGCATTTACTGCTATCCTGACAGCCATTGGCAGATCTCTAGAACATTTTTAATTAGTCTATATACTTGTCTTATGGAACATTCCAGAAATCATATTCTCTTAATATGACATCCAGCACATGTAAAACATTATAACTTACTTTAGAGAATCCACGTTTTGGTGACATTTATTAAGCATTTCTATTAAAAAATTACATTAAGATGAATATACCAATTTGTTAAAGCCCACTATGTGCACTCTGGTATTAACTTCTGGTTCAGATAATCATGTATTGCAATGTCACGTTTTGATTGATTGTTTCGCAACAAGTAGGAAGATTAAAGCCTATAGACTTCTGAAATGTAGCAAAATGTAAGACATATTGACTATAATATAAAAGTCTACACAGTCACTGAAAACACTTTAACATTTTACTGTTGCCCTGCGGTCTGTGTCTGCTTCTGATCTCAGTGGAATGTTGCCTCCCTTACCGCATGGGCATGTGTTTTCCACATACCCAGTACCAGCAAATGCTCCTCTGATCTCCAGAGCATACCACATGGGAAAAAGGGCTTCCTCAGGAGGGTGTTTTCATATTCTCTCTTGACACTCACTAACCCAACTAAGAGCATAACAAGAAGTTGCTGAAGTTTCAAGCATACAACATCAAAGATAGAGATATCTGGAAGCAACCAGATGTTGACCCAAGTTTTTTTCTTGATCCAGATGTCTGAGGATGTGATGCCCAAACTAAAAACAGTAATAAAAATGTGTGGACCTTTCGCCATGCAAATCATAAAACAACCCCACAGAAACAACTGCTGTATTCCAGATTATCCCTGATTTTTTTCCCTTAATGATTTTTTTTTTGTTTGTTTTCTAAATGAAGTATATGGGATTTGAATGCATTGGCCTTAGGAAATACTTCCCAAGTCTCTAATACAGGATTTTAGAATTCAAATAAAAAGTAGAGCAGCAAGAATTGTTAACTCCTTCCTCTGGCTGTGTTAGTTATAGAGTTTTCTTTCATTGTGTCATGCAGATTTGGGTCTCTTTAAAGATTAAATGAGGCACTCAATTCCCCAGTACCCACATAAGCCAGATGCACAAGGTGACACATGCATTTGGACTTCGTTTTCAGTGGCTGGAAGCCCTGGCACACCCATTCTCTCTCTCTCTCTCTCTCTCTCTCTCTCTCTCTCTCTCTCTCTCTCTCTCTCCCTCTCTCTCCCTCTCTCTCTCTCCCTCTTTCCATCTCCCAAATAAATTTAAAAAAATAAAATAAAGTTCTACTTTTAAAAAAAATGATCTTTTGACTTCCGGTTAAGATGGCGGCGTAGGTACCACGCCAAAACAGCCTGGGGGGGGAAGACCAAAAAAAACTCAGCAAAATACACACTTTTACTAAAAAGTGAGGTGTATAGGAAGTTGAGGCGGCAGCGGAGAAGTGGAAGAGTTATAGAGCATCCAGAGCCTGCACAGGCGGGAACAGCGGCTCTGGGGGGGGGGGGCTCAGCTACCCGCCGCAACCGCGGAGCGGCAGAAAACCGCCGGACTCTCGGCTCGAGCCGCAGGACAAGCCAGGTGCGGGATTTTCCCCTCACACCGCGCTCTCCGCAACTCGGGAAACGTGAGGGGAGAGTGGCAGTGAGCAACGGAGGGAGGAGCAGACCGCGAGGTAAAAGCACACGATACAACCAGAACAGCCGCGGCTCCCTCCCCTCCCCTGCCGCCTGAACCCAGCTCCAGCGAACACAGCAGCGGCCCGGGACCCGGCCACGCCAACCTGGGCTGACGGCGGGACCCAAGCAGGAGCAGAATTTGGCAGCAACTTCAGCGGCTCCAGCACCGGTACCAGTGGCCCCAGCAGCAGCGGACCCAGGAGAGCAGCGGCTTCGGGGTGAGCAGCAGCGGTGGACACGACAACGGCAGCTTCATCAGTGGTGGGGGCTCCGGCGGTGACACCTACAACAGCTGCAGAGGCGGCGGCAGCGACTCAGTTTGCCCCGTAGGAAAAGCAAGTGCCCAGCTCCAGAAATCAGAACAGCAGCCCGACGACCCAGGCAGCAACTTGACTGAGACCACAATCACCCAAGGTAACTGGGATTGCACCAGGGAAGGGTCTCACCTGGTCACAAGCTGACTTGGATACCTCAACAGACCAGAAATCTAAACCTCTTTGTTGATAGAGGATCTGGTCATTATAATAACTACTCTTGCATACATACTCGGGGCTGTTTTTGATGGAATGGGTACAGTGTTTAGCTAAATTTTAGAATCTACCAGTATATTATTCCACTCAGCCTGCTTGAATACTCCTATAGCAGGGAAACTCAACCCCTAAGAACATCTTTGTAGATACTCTGAGAGTCTTAAGAGCCACACCTAATACCTTAAGGTCCTACCCTGAAAATATTTTACACCAAATCAATTGATACAGCTAAGAATACACAGCTAGCTAGAAAATCCAAGCATTAACTTAATCCAAGATGCAAAAATATATACATTATAACACAAGAAACACTAAAAAGCAAGACGATATAAATCCACCTAAAAGTATTAATGCATCAGAAATGTCCTCCAGTGAGCAAGAGTTAGAGGAAATGCCTGAGAAAGAGTTCAAAAGAATAATTATAAATATGTTCAAAGAGGTCAAAGAACACATGAAAACAATCAAAGAAGAAATCAAAGAGGAAATCAAAGAGGAAATCAAAGGAATCAAAGAAGAGGCAGGACACCAATTTAATGAAATAAAGAAGGCAATACAAGACATAAATAGAGAAATAGAAATAATAAAGAAAAACCAGTCAGAATTACTAGCAATGAAGAACACAGTTAATGAAATAAAAAACTCTGTAGAAAATCTCACCAGTAGGATGGATGAGGGAGAGGACAGAATATCTAAGCTAGAAGATCAGGTGGCAGACCTAATGCAGTCCAACAAAGAGAAAGACAAACTTATAGAAAAGTATGAGTGGGAATTTCAAGATATTCGGGACACTATGAAAAGATCCAATATAAGAATTCAGGGCATAGTAGAAGGAGAAGAATTCCACTCCAGAGGCATAGTAGGCATCTTCAACAAAATCATAGAGGAAAATTTTCCCCAAATTGGGAAAGAGGTGCCAATACAGATACAGGAAGCCTTTAGAACCCCAGCCAGACAAAACCCAGAAAGAAACTCTCCTCGCCACATTATACTCAAACTTCCAAACACACAAACCAAAGAAAAAATATTGAAAGCAGTTAGAGAGAAAAATCAAGTTACCTACAAAAGCAAGCCCATCAGGATTACAGCAGATTATTCAACACAAACTTTTAAAGCCAGAAGGGCCTGGAGTGATATATTCCAAGTTCTGAAAGATAACAACTGTCAACCAAGGTTACTTTATCCTGCAAAGTTATCCATCCAAATAGATGGAGAAATAAAGACATTCCATGACAAAAGCAGGTTAAAGGAATATCTGAAGACAAAACCAGCTCTACAGAAAATACTTGATAGAATCCTCCATGCTGAACAAAAGGAAAAGCACACATATAAGGAACCTAGAAAAAACCAGCCATACTCAAATACCAGTTAACAGAAGAGAGCACAGGTAGAACCAGTAACACACACACACACACACAAAAATGGCAAACATAAATACATACCTTTCAATAATATCTCTTAATATCAACGGTCTCAATGCCCCAACGAAAAGACATAGATTTGCAGACTGGGTTAAAAAGCAGGATCCTACAATTTGTTGTCTTCAAGAAACTCACCTTTCTACAAAGGATAGACATTATCTTAGGGTGAAAGGTTGGAAGACGGTGTTTCAAGCAAATGGGCCTAGAAAACAAGCAGGGGTTGCTATCCTAATATCAGACAGGGTGGACTTTAGTCCGAAGTTAGTCAAAAAAGATAAGGAAGGTCACTTTATATTGATTAAGGGCACACTCCAACAGGAGGACATTACAATCCTAAACATATATGCACCTAACATGGGGGCTCCCAAATTCGTCAAACAAACACTATTAGAACTAAGGTCACAGATAACACCAAACACGGTGGTGGTGGGTGACTTTAACACCCCACTCTCATCAATTGACAGGTCATCCAGGGAAAGAATAAACAGAGAGGCATCTGGACTAAATGAGGTCATAGAAGATATGGACCTAACAGATATATACAGGACATTTCATCCAAAGGCTGCAGAATATACATTCTTTTCAGCAGCACATGGAACATTCTCTAAAATAGACCATATATTAGGACACAAAGCAAATCTTAACAAATTCAGGAAAATTGAAATAATTCCTTGCATTCTATCTGACCACAATGGAATTAAACTACAAATCAATAGCAAGAAAGGCTATAGAGCATACACAAAATCATGGAAGCTAAACAATACACTACTAAATGATGAGTGGGTCAATGAAGAAATCAAAAAGGAAATCAAAAAATTTATAGAGTCAAATGATAATGAGAACACAACATGCCAAAATCTCTGGGACACAATGAAGGCAGTTCTAAGAGGTAAATTTATAGCCTTAAGTGCCTATATTAAGAAATTAGAAAGGTCGCAAGTAAACGACCTAATGCTTCGCCTTAAAGCCTTGGAAAAAGAAGAACAAGGCAAACCAAAAAGTAGTAGACGGGAAGAAATAATAAAGATTAGGGCAGAAATTAATGAAATAGAAACAAAAAGAACAATCCAAAGAATTAATGAAACAAAGAGTTGGTTCTTTGAAAGGATAAACAAGATTGATAAACCCTTAGCAAATCTGACCAAAAGAAAGAGAGAAGAGACACAAATTAATAAAATCAGAGATGAACAAGGTAACATCACAACAGATTCCAGAGAAATTCAAAAAATTATAGGGACATACTATAAAAGCATATACTCCACCAAGTATGAAAATCTGAAAGAAATGGATGATTTCCTTGATCTATATGACCTACCTAAATTAAATCAAAATGAGATTAATCACTTAAATAGACCTATAACAAACATGGAGATCCGAGCAGTTATCAATAATCTCCCAACTAAAAAAAGCCCAGGCCCGGATGGATTCACTGCTGAATTTTACCAGACTTTTAAGGAAGAGCTAACACCATTGCTTCTTAAGCTTTTCCAGGAAATAGAAAAAGAAGGAATCCTACCAAACTCCTTCTATGAGGCCAGCATCACCCTGATACCAAAACCAGGCAAAGATAGAACAAAAAAAGAAAATTACAGACCAATCTCCCTCATGAACATAGATGCAAAAATTCTCAACAAAATATTGGCAAACAGAATACAAGAGTATATCAAAAAGATCATTCACCCTGACCAAGTAGGCTTTATCCCAGAGATGCAGGGATGGTTCAACATACGCAAATCTATAAATGTAATACATTACATAAATGGGTTGAAGGACAAAAATCACATGATCATCTCATTAGATGCAGAGAAAGCATTTGACAAAATCCAACATCCCTTCATGATAAAAGTCCTACAGAGACTGGGAATAGAAGGAACATATCTCAATATAATAAAGGCTATTTATGACAAGCCTACAGCCAACATATTACTAAATGGGGAAAAACTGGAAGCTTTTCCACTAAAATCAGGAACAAGACAAGGGTGTCCACTGTCTCCACTTCTATTTAATATAGTTTTGGAAGTCTTAGCCATAGCAATAAGGCAAGAGACACACATAAAAGGGATACAAATTGGAAAGGAAGAAATCAAGCTATCATTATTTGCAGATGACATGATTCTATACATAAAGGACCCTAAAAACTCTACTAGCAAGCTGTTAGAGCTAATCAAAACCTACAGCAATGTAGCAGGATACAAAATAAATACACAGAAATCAGTAGCCTTCATATATGCTAACAACAAACACACAGAGGATGAAATCAGAGAATCACTCCCATTTACAATTGCATCAAAAAAAATAAAATACCTTGGAATAAACCTAACTAAGGAAGTAAAGAATCTATACAATGAGAACTTTAAGACACTCAAGCGAGAAATTGCAGAAGACACTAGAAAGTGGAGAAACATCCCTTGTTCCTGGCTTGGAAGAATCAATATAGTGAAAATGGCAATCTTACCTAAAGCAATCTACACATTTAATGCAATCCCTATCAAAATTCCAAAGGCTTTCTTCATGGAAATAGAAAAAACAATCCAAAAATTCATTTGGAATCATAAAAAACCTCGAATATCTAAAATAATACTGAGCAACAAAAAAGAGGCTGGTGGTATCACCATACCTGATTTTAACCTATACTACAGAGCCATAGTAACAAAAACAGCATGGTACTGGCACAAAAACAGACATGTAGATCAGTGGAACAGAATAGAGGACCCAGATGTAAGCCCAAGTAGCTATAGCCACCTGATATTCGATAAAAATGCCAAAAATACTCATTGGAGAAGAGACAGCCTCTTCAGCAAATGGTGTTTTGAAAACTGGATAAATATCTGCAGAAGGATGAAAATAGATTCTTCTCTCTCGCCATGCACAAGAATTAAGTCCAAATGGATTAAAGACCTTAACATCAGACCGGAAACTTTGAAACTGCTAGAGGAAAAAGTTGGGGAAACCCTCCAACATATTGGTCTTGGCAAAGACTTTCTAAATACAACCCCAATTGCTCAGGCAATAAAACCACAGATTAACCACTGGGACCTAATGAAATTACAAAGATTTTGCACCGCAAAGGACACAGTGAAAAAAGCAAAGAGGCAACCTACAGAATGGGAAAAAATCTTCGCCAGCTATATATCTGATAAAGGATTAATATCTAGGATATACAAAGAACTCAAAAAGATAACTAATAAGGAATCAAACAGGCCAATCAAAAAATGGGCTAAGGAGCTAAATAGAGAGTTCTCAAAGGAAGAAATACGAATGGCATATAAGCACCTAAAAAAATGTTCTACGTCACAAGTCATCAGGGAAATGCAGATTAAAACTACATTGAGATTCCATCTCACTCCTGTCAGATTGGCCACCATCATGAAAACAAATGATCATAAATGTTGGCGGGGATGTGGAAAAAAAGGAACCCTTCTGCACTGCTGGTGGGAATGCAATCTGGTCCAGCCATTGTGGAAAACAGTGTGGAGGTTCCTAAAGCAGCTAGAGATTGATCTACCATATGACCCAGCTATAGCACTCCTAGGCATATATCCAAAGGATTCATCTCATTTCCTTAGAAGTACATGCTCAACCATGTTTATTGCTGCTCAATTTATAATAGCTGGGAAATGGAACCAGCCTAGATGTCCCTCAACAGATGAGTGGATAATGAAGATGTGGTACATTTATACAATGGAGTTCTACTCAGCGGTAAAGAAAAATGAAGTTATGAAATTTGCAGAAAAATGGATGGACCTGGAAAGTATTATACTAAGTCAGGTAACCCAGGCCCAGAAAGCCAAGCGCCACATGTTCTCCCTCATATGGGGATCCTAGCTACAGATGACTGGGCTTCTGTGTGAGAATGAAAATACTTAGTAGCAGAGGCCAGTAAGTTGAAAAGGAGACATAAAGGGTGGAGAAAGGAAGGGAGGAGGATACTTAATAGGTTGATATTGTATATATGTAATTACAATGATTGTAATGGGGAGGTAATATGATTGAGAAGGGAATTTCAAACGGGAAAGTGTGGGGGTGGGGAGGGAGGGAATTACCATGGGATATATTTTATAATCATGGAAAATGTTAATAAAAAAAAAAAAGTATAATACTTGAAAAGTTAAAAAGTAAAGAAATTTTATCATACTCAAAAAAAAAAAAAAAATGTGCCAGGTGTGGTGGCACATTCCTTTATCCTAGCACGTGGGAAGCTTAGATAGGAGGATCACTGTGAGTATGAGGCCAGCCTAGGATTACAGAGTGCCAGGTCAGCCTGGGCTGGAATGAGACTCTACCTTGAAGAAAAAAGAAGAAGAAGAAGAAGAGGAGGAGGAAGAGGAGGGGGAAGAGGCAGCAGCAGAAGCAGCAACAGCAGCAGCTGGGATTGGTGGCACTCGGTTTTAATCCCAGCACTCAGAAGGCAGAGGTAGGAGAATTGCCTTGAGTTCAAGGCCACCCTGAGACTACATAGTGATCATCCTGGGCTAGAGCATGACCCTATCTTGGGAAAAAAAAAAAAAAAATCAACAACCAGAAAGAAAGACAGTGTCACCTCTGAGAGAGCTAACAACTCTGGTCTTCCAGCTTTCCAGCTAATGTGGTCCCAGCCGGTAGCTTATTCACTGAATTCACTGTCTCTTCCAAAGTCAAGGACCAAAGGCCAGCATGGTGCACACCTTTAATCCCAGCACTCAGGAGGCAAAGGTAGGAGGATCACCATGAGTTTGAGGCCACCCTGAGACTACAAAGTGAATTCCAGGTCAGCCTGGGCTAGAGGGAGACCCTATTTCAAAAAAAAAAAAAAAAAAAAATTGGTGGGGGGAACTAATCAACTTTGTTCATTGCTACCTCCACAGTACTTAAGGTACAAAGTTCCATGAACAATTGTTGAATGAATAAATAATGAATCACTGGATGAGTACCGAGACAAGCAGTAATGCAAGTTAAGCATCCCTACCTAATCTGAAAATCCAAAATTTTTCTAGTCATGATGCCACAAATGGTCCACATCTGACTTCATGTGATATGTCAGTCAAATCTCAGGCACACCAAAAACATTATATAAAATTACCTGGCTCTGGGGAAAACCAACTGCTCTCTAATTGGACTGAAGGCCCACTCTAAGGGAGGGAATACATGCCTGATACTGAAAACCTAATCAAAAGCCTATGGCAGGGAGGTCATAAGCCTTAGGAATATAAAGCCGGCTGTTGTGTGGATAAATGAATACATTACTTTCACCAAACTGCCCTGAAAGCGCTAAACTTAATGTTCATATTCATATATTTTTTTTCTTTTTTTAAAATTATTTATTTATTTATTTGAGAGTGACAGACATAGAGAGAAAGACAGATAGAGGGAGAGAGAGAATGGGTGCGCCAGGGCTTCCAGCCTCTGCAAATGAACTCCAGACGCGTGCGCCCCCTTGTGGGACCTGGGGAACCGAGCCTCCAACCAGGGTCCTTAGGCTTCACAGGCAAGCGCTTAACCACTAAGCCATCTCTCCAGCCCCATATTCATATATTAATGCTAATCTCACTTCTGGTTAGAGAAGCTTCTCTTTTCAGATGGCGATGCCCACTGGGATGACCCAAATGGCAACATGGTGATGAGAAGAAGGGACGGAGGAGTGTCCAGTACTGAAACATCTCACACCCTCCAAGGCTCAGGGCCCACTGCGGAAGAGGTGGAGGAAAGAATGTAAAAGCCAAAGGACGGGTACCACTCCCTACACAACAACTGTCTGGACAGAAATTGGCCTCAATATCTAAGACTTCACAGTGCCTAGCAATAACTACACAAGACTCTCATAATAGGAAAGAAATATAATGACATCAAATTAAAAGAGAGACTAATGGAGAGAGGGAGGGGATATGACGGAGAGCATAGTTATGAAGGGGAAAGCGGGGGAGGGGAGGGAAATACCATGGTTTGTTGTCTGTAAGTATAGAAGTTGTCAATAAAAAAAATATATATTTTAAAAAATTAAAAAAAAAAAAATGATCTTTTGGCTGGAGAGTTTTCTCAGTGGCTAAGGCACTTGCCTGAAAAACAAAAGGACATGGGTTCAGTTTGCCAGTACTCACATAAGGTCAGATGCACAAAGTGGGGCATGCATCCAGAGTTTGTTTGCAGTGGCTGGAGTTCCTAGCATGCCTGTTCTCCTCTCTTTCTCTCTCTGTCTTTATTCCTCCCTCACTCACTCACTTGAAAATAATTAAATAAAATATTTTTTAAATGATCTTTCTGAGGTCACAGTAAGGGTCAGGGCATTCCAAGAAATACAAACAGCTTAGACCGAAATCTTAAGGCAATAATGAACCTGAAAGGGAAAAGACCCATTAGGTATGGCCTTACTGAGAAGGTAAAAGACTGTCAGTAAGCATTAGAAATTTATGCTGCCTGAGATGGGAAAACCCTGAAAGTGTTTTTAATAGGGCAAGAAGCATGGTCTGACTTTACTTTTAAATTATCTGAACAGCTTTATTGTGTATAGAAAAAGGAAGTGATAGCCATTGTCCATAGAAGCATCTAGAAAGCACACCCGTACAATATAGACACACATGTATGCTTACACATATGTACAGACATCCCTTTACACTGTACTCATATATGCATGCTTACCCAAATACTCATGCCTCCACAGTCACTATACACATACATGTGATAGTACATGTGCAAACACATACACTTGCACTCACATGCATCAGCACACCCATCGTCATTCCTTGCAATCACACGCACATGCTAACACATGCTAACCAATGCACTCGCGCAAGCCAACGTTTGCAGGCGTGCGTGCATGTGTGCGCCCGTGGGCATGTATACATACACTCATCTCAACATATGAAAAATAATAGCTTACACTTAGCAATGTGTTATTAGGAATTAGAAACAAACACATGGACTTTTCTTGGATGGCAAGGTATGCGTCCTGTCCACCTGCATATTTCTGCAACAACGACATCTGAGCCTTTTTTTTTTTTTGTATCTAGTAGGTGCCAATCATGTGTTCACTCTTTGGTAGATGAGTAAATCGATGGTCAGTGATGTAGTCAGCAAGCAAGAAGCTGGACTTTCAGACTCCCTACCTCGGGTTATCTTCCTCAACCACTCAGGTAGCCAAAGAGACCAATTCTCTCTCCTTCAATCTCTCTCTCTCTTATTTTAAGTAGGCTTGCCAGACATTATTATAGAACAGAAAGCCTCTAATGAATCAATGGCTGTGCCTCTGACCATTCCACACATCCCAGAGCAGGTCACCCTGACAGGGCCCACAGAAGCTTTTATCTGGCTGAACCCTCGACTTGCCAGCAGGGCCCCCAGGCATTGCTAACACATTTCAGAATCAACAGACAATATCATGTTGGGTTCACTGACCGAGTGTGAGTGCAAGAGAAGCCACAGGCAAGTATTTGGTACACTGTTTGCAGCAGCCTGCCAACCAATGTAGTTTTTACAAAATATCCCATCTGCTTTCCTAAAAATAAAAGCAAATCTGGGTGTAGTGGCGTGCGCCTTTAATCCCAGCACTCAGAAGACAGAGGTAAGAGGATCGCCACGGGTTCGAGGCCACCCTGACATGACATAGTGAATTCCAGGTCAGCCTGGGGCTAGAGTGAAACCCGACTTTGAAAAACCAAAAATAAATAATTAGCAATAAGAAAATAAGAAAAATAAAAGGCAAGAATACATAAGCCCGCCAGACTTCTGTGATAATTCATGGGTAAGAGAATTCTTTTTAATCAAGTGCACCTTGTCAAGTTTATAATCTTTAAATGCACACCATAATCCATACTTCACAATACATAGATATACAAGACATATACACAGCAGTCCACACAAACTACTTACATACACACAAGCATTCATATGTACTCTACTCTGAAATGCATGCATACACTTATATACATATGTATACATACACTTATACACACATTTATACTCATAATACTTAGATTTAGACAATTCACTGCACACCACACGTATCCATGCATACAAACACATACTACTATATACAGGAGAAAATAACCCCTTTACCTTAGTAGTGACAGTTTTAGTCAAAATTACTATTTAATGTCTGTTAAGAGTTCAATGTTCAGTATTTAATAGCAAACGTCACCCAAGAACAAAATGCAAAGGACTTCTGTGCATCATCTGTACTGAGTGACTAAACATAATTTGTTTGGAGACAAGAGAGCTATCTGGCTTGAACTGCAACCCAGAATCCTAAACAACAGCACAAGAATCCTAATATGCTCATAAATGCCAGACAAAAGTGGAAGAGGACCTTTAGCTGTCTTACCTCTTCATACTTTTATTTGTTTCAGGATTTGCTTTAATAAGTTCGTTGAGGTCTTGTTTTCTTTGAATAAGGAAACGAGTGTTAATGAAGGCCACTTCATTAGACTGCTAAGCAAATGAATCATGGGCAAAAAATTCAGAAGTGATAAACATACAAGTTCTTTATGCCAGTGTAAATATTTATAGCACTAAATGCAAGTGACAATTCTTCTCTTACATCTCCAGTTGAAAACCCAATATTTAAGATTGTTTATATGCTATCAACAAACATGTACATACATACTTGCTTCTCAGAATGCCTAAGCATATGGGAAACCTTTTACTGAACAAAAATCAGCCTTGCCCTCAGATGCATCCTGTTAGAGAACCCCATACAAGGTACACAGGAGTGACGTAAGTTAGATGGCATTGTCCAGTGGATCCATCCTGTTAGAGCACCCCAAACAAGCTACCCAGGAGTGATGTAAGTTAGATGGTGTTTCTCCAGTGGATCCAGATAAAATTGCTACTAATCAAACTGATATAATCACCATTTTGAGTTTTAAATAATAAAATGTCTATAATTAAATGAGTTTAAATGTAATGATAATAAGAAAGTGTGGCTTCATGTAAGCCCAACGACTATGTGCCCAGCTTAAATATTTTAAATATCATTTACCCAGAGAAAATTATGTTAATAAAGGTCAAGTAAAAAGAAATAATTTTTACATGGTAGGAAAACAAATGATTCTTTTCTCACAGGGTACACATGCTTCTCTATTAAAACATTGAAGGGGGCATAATCTGAGCTCAAAGGGGCTGGTGAAGGGTGGTAGAAGGATTGTGACTGAGTATTCTACCATGCAAACATGGCTCTGAACAAAAACCCAGCTGTGAGTCTGTCCTCCCTGAGCAGACAACTGCCCAGCCTCCCCCTGGCTGCCTGCTGAGGCAACTACCCTCAGAGAAGATGACTTATGAGAGTAGTCAGGGCTACTTTTCTAGCTTTCTTTGTTATTTTGGAAATTATGTCAAAACTATATTCTTTAGGTTAAAAAAAGAATTCAACTCCATAATTAATCTCTATAAATAAATCACAACCCCTAATCTAGGAGAAAAGGTAAGTCACAATTAAACATTGAGACCATCCTTTAAAAATGAAGTGCATTTGTGGGAGTCAAGAAAGGATGGCCATATGACTGACCCATCCTTAGAGTCCAATTCCTTGCTAAATAAAATATGGTTATGTAGCTAAAAGGCCAAGTCACTTTGTCTTCTGATTAATCATCACTTATAGAGATCGTAATGAAGGCATGAGTAAGTCTTACCCAGTGGTATGTCCATTTCCCTTAGGACTGACTTTGATAGCATCATCAAGGTCTTTACCTCTTTATAAAAAAAAAAAAAGAAGAAGAAGAAGAAATCTTAGGTTAGTTTCAAAATAGTCCCATAGCATTAGATACATACTATACATTCTGTAATTTTAATGCTTAACTCAGGCTTTTAGAGAAATTATTATAAATGATGTTAAGTTGATTTTAATAAACAAATTGGCTGATAATAATATGGTTAAGCTTATCTCCAAGATTTTATTTGGCCATATATATATATATATATATATTTCAAATATAATAAGCAGTATACTTTTTGAAATGAAAGGGCACCAGAGCTAAGCCACAGAAAAGAAAAGACAAAGATATAATTGCCTCAGTATCACTTAGATCACTAATATACTAGGAAAAAACAAGATTATGCAAGATTCAAGCAGTTCTCACCTTCTGTTGGTTTTATCTGTCCTGGCACTTGTTTTGATAACAGATCCAAAATCTGGACTTCTTTGGAAAAAAAAATAACATCATCAAATCTTCTTTCAGTATCCACATAATTTTCTCTGAGCACTGCATAAGAATATTCTTGAATGTGCTATTAAATGTTTTACAGAAATGAATGACCATAAACTCCTTTGATAAAATTATCATTAGCTCATTTTTGTTAATGTACTTTGCACTTCTTGATTTCAACCAGTCTGTATCATGCCTCTCACGTTTCAATTTTGTCCTTCCTTTATATTTCTTATTTACATTAAAAATTGATTTATATTTTAATTATTTTTTAAAAACCCATAGAATAAGAGATTATGTAGCAGGTTTGCCTGCACCAAATTCAAGGCAACTCCAAAACATCACCCTTTGGGAATAACATTGAACATGTTCGTTCATCTATGACGGAAAAAAAAAAGAATGACATTTCTGAAAGGCATGAAGCTAACCTGAATAAAAGAGCTGCATCAAGATAGGACTCTTTCAGGCTGGAGAGATGGCTTAGCGGTTAAGCGCTTGCCTGTGAAGCCTAAGGACCCCGGTTCGAGGCTCGGTTCCCCAGGTCCCACGTTAGCCAGATGCACAAGGGGGCGCACGCGTCTGGAGTTCGTTTGCAGTGGCTGGAAGCCCTGGCGCGCCCATTCTCTCTCTCTCTCCCTCTATCTGTCTTTCTCTCTGTGTCTGTCACTCTCAAATAAATACATAAAAAATGAACAAAAAAATTAAAAAAAAAAAAGATAGGACTCTTTCTTACCCCTTTTTACTGTCAGTCCTTTGATTAATTTTCTTAAGACTTCCAAAGCCTTGATTCCTTTAGGAGATGGTAGAGGGAAGAAAAGGTAGAAAGAATTGTGTGAGAAAGCAACTCAGTGGTATGTTGGAGTCTCTTTGACAGCAACAATTTCTCACAACACAAATAAGATCTAATCAGGGCCTGAAGGATTAGAAGTTCCTAGAAATACTTAATTCAATTGGTACTACTCACAGTACAAATGGCTCTTGACATCAAACTCTCAGCCATTTCTTGGTAAAAGTTGAATCCACTTAAAATTAAGCTTTCCAGGACACAGAGTTGGCTTAGCAGTTAGGGCGCTTATCTATGAAACCTAAGGTCCCAGGTTTCATTCCCCAGTACCCACGTAAGCCAGATGCATAAGGTGGCACATGTGTCTGGAGTTCGTTTTTATTGTCCAGAGGTCCTGGCATGCCTATTCTTTGTGTGTGTCTCTCTTTCTCTGTCTCTCTATCTGTTTCTTCTTCTTCTCTCTCTGTCAAATAAATGTAAAAAATTAAAAATTAAGCTTTCCCAGCAGGCCTCATCTTTCTCCTTTTGCAGAGTAGATTAGAGGAGGCCAGCTTTAATATGCACACTGAGATCTTATCATATATAAGCACAAACATGATTCACATAATGTGTAAATCAAGTTGTCAATGTTTTAAATTTAAATACTTTGTGGAGTTAGCCCTATTTCTCCTAAAAGTTAAAAGATATATTTAAAAATATCTGAAGTCATCTCGGAAGAGCTGAAATGACTCTACTATACTACAGTACTTTACACAAGTTAATCACATATATTAAAACCATCATATATGAAAAACTAGGGAAAAAAAATAGAGACTAGAAATGATGGCCTAGGCTTGTAATCCCAGTACTTGGGAGGCTGAAGCAGAAGGATTTTGATACCAAGGTCAGCCTGAGCTGCGTGGCAACACCATGTCTCAAAACAAAAACAAAACAGAAGACTTCTCTTTTCATATGGTGGTGACCAATGAGGAAACTCGAAACTCACTATAGTGCTGAGAAGATGGGACAGTAGAGTGTTCGGCACTGAGATATCTTTATCACACCCTCCATGGCTCAGGAACCATTGAAGGAGAGGGGCAAAATATTAAACAGCCAAAGGAAGGGGTGGATTGCTTACAAAGCTGTCCAGACACAAAGTAGCTGTGATATTCATGGCCTCACAGTGACCAACACTACTTACACAAGACCTACACAATAGGAGGTGGAAACTGATGTCATCAAAATAGAAGAGAGATTAATTGAAAAGAAGGGATTCAGTGGAGGGGCCATTTGAAGGAGGAAAATCAGGGTAGTGGGAGAAAACTATTGTCTATAATTATAGAAGTTGTCAATAACCAGTTAAAGAATATGAAAGTTAATCCCTTTATATTCCCCAAAATATTGTTCATTTTCTTCTCTGATTACATTCTGATAAGATTATTGACATTTCGAGTTCTTTCCCTATATGGAAGATGAGAGGGGGCAGAGGGGAAAAGAAACTGGGATATTTTTCTTACCGTGTACAGTGACACAATCACTTACTCCCATATCAAAGCCAGAGCCCACTTGTTATCAAGCTATACCACATCAGACATCACTTTTCCTTTCTCCTTCCTAGCTCATGGAATTATCCATGCATAATGTTCCGTCTACTCTTCCCACTTCCCATCACTTATGTGGAGCTCTCCAAGCCCTGTGCTTTTTAACTATCTGAAATCTCATTGTTTCCTGTAAAACACATGTCAACACCTTAAAAACTATTGACTATTATCAGGCCGGGCTTGGTGGCACATGCCTTTAATCCCAGCATTCAGGAGACAGAGGTAGGAGGATCGTCAGAAGTTTGAGGCCACCCTGAGACTACATAGTGAATTCCAGGTCAGCCTGAGCTAGAGTGAAACCCTACCTCCAAAAACCAAATACACACACACACACACACACACACACACACACACACACACATATGGACTATTATCCATTCTCCACCAGGAAAGACATGGGTCATACAGACAGTGTTAAGTGTCCGGCATCAGAAAGCTGAGAAAACATCTGCCAGGATTGACTTGGAAAAACATAACACCATTCTTGTGATCAGATTTGGCCCATATCAATGGTTTTAAACAAAAAAAAAATGTGACAATAGAAATAATTATCATGTTAGAAAGGCAAACTTAATGGCTCAGCAAATACAAAGAATGTAGCCAATCCAAGAGAAAACAGTAGACACCTCACAAACCCTTATCCTTTGTCACTCCTGACTGTTCTGGGATTCTCTTTAATGAAACTGTCGAGAGTTTGATTTCTTTCAACATGAAAAATAATATCAGTAATGAAAAGCCAATTTCTAGCTGTGAATTCTAGTATAGAAATACAAACTCATTTTATAAATGTTGCTAGTTCAGTTACTAATCACTTCTTATCCTATATTGTGATGCAATTTCTTTCTGAAAGCCTGGCTTTTGACCTAAAGGTGTTTACAAATGCCTATGTAGAGATACACATACAAAATATTACCAAGATTCCAACCGAAAAGTATCTTTTACATTCTAGACTTAGTGCTGAGTGGCTATGTTTCCAGAACCAAAGTGTCTTATGATCAATATCATTGGTTCGTAAACTACCTGTAACACTACCCACAACAGCCAGTTAGATTTCTTTCCTTTTTAGAAATAAAAGGGAGGTAGGTCATACTCTTCTTTTTATGTCCCTAGAGATTAAGCCTAGAGTTCCTGAGCTCAGTGTCAGAGGCAGGAGCAGCCCTGAGATGCCCAGCCTGTCCCGGCCATTACCCAGTATCTATGACATCAGCTTGCCTGACCCTTCCCCTGAGCAAGAGGTCTCCCCCAGGAAACAGAAGACATGCCACAACTCAGCCCAAGTAGCCTGTCTTGATTGCATCTTACCCTTTGCTATCTTTGTCCATCCGGGTATTCATAAAGATGAGACTTTCAAGGCTTTGGGCTCTGTAAACACAAAGAATTCCAATAAAAAAAAAAAGGCATGTGAAAATGAAACTGTGTGTTATCTTGAAAGGTCAGATACAATAAACATTCTCCATGAATTGCTCATTTACTCTCATTCAATGAGAGAGCAAAAAAAGTCCTTCCGGGCAATTATGTCGGAACTAAATGTACAATGCTGGGACAGCTAGCCCATCTGCTAGTGTGTTCCTAAGCCAGAGGATACAGAACCCTTCCCGCCACCATCTGAAGCAACAAGGCAAGCCATCTGAGAGGCAGGACTTCCAAGCAGACAGATGCACTTACCTTTTCTCAGCTTGTTCTGCTTTCAGATTTGCTCGGAAGAGGCCATCGAGGCCTTGGTTTCTTTAAATACAATGAATGAGAATCTTGTCAGTAGTAACAGATGCTTAAACCTTTAAAGACATAGGCCAGCCTACACGAAAATAGGCTAGAGAAGCTGGCTGGGAAAGGAGGAATTACTTTATTCCACACAGGTGTTTTCCACCACTTAAAATTAAAATTGCATTAGACTTTGGGGAAAAAAAATTAAATAAAAGACATGAACTAGAGATTTGAAAGCCACGATAGGTCCATAGATGTGTTATTTGGGTTCATGGGATGTTTTTATTTTAAAATGCAACATGTGGGCTGGAGAAATGGCTTAGCAGTGAAAGGCGCTTTCTTGCAAAGCCTGGCGGCCTGGGGTTCAATTCCCCAGTACCCATATAGAGCCAGACACACAAAGTAGCTCTTATGTCTGGAGTTCATTTGCAGAGGCAGGAGGTCCCGGTGTTCACATTTAGTTACTTACTTACTCTCTCTCTCTCTCTCTCTCTCTGTCTCTCTCTCTCTCTTCTATCTCCAAAAATAAATAAATAAGTATTTTTAAATTAAAATAAGAAAATTTAACACGTGAGTTGGTGCTTACAGAGATGGCCTTGACATGTGACTTGATCTTCGGGATCCCCTGAAAATGTTCAGGATAATTCAAATTCCCACACGAGGACCCTCAGCTGAAGCAGAGATGCTTCCCATAGGGCACGTGCTCTTCTAGTGCGGGTTCCTCCATTTGCTGGGTTTCATAAAATTAAGTCACCCGCACTCATTCGCACTGCCTTCTGCAACTCCTGAACTAAAAACTAGCCGTGTAAATGAGGAACAGGGAAAGTAGTAAATTTAAGCAACTCCTCAACAGTCAAGGCTACAGGCCCATATCTCCAAAGCATGGCATGAAAGCCATCTCTTATGAACCTCAGATCACCAAATCATTGGTCATTTCATTCTGCCTTCTTCCCTTCGGTTCCTGTTGGTTCCATTTGTCAGTGCTCAAAGTAACTGAGAGACCGTTAAGATGATGGACACTCTTTCTGCCTCTGTCATTCATTTTGGTCCTCTAGAATAATGTAGGCTTTTGAAGTTTTACAACCATATGTGATTCAAAATCAGAATAATGATAATGAAGATACGGGTGGATTTTTCAAATGGCTACACTGCAAGTATTCAGTAATCAAACCAAACTGTGTACATGTGAGTCTATCAGTCTATCAGAAACATGCCATGTGTGTATAACTACCTGTGCTTAAATTAGATGTTCCCCACAAACTCGTGTGTTTTGAACGCTTTGTCCTCAGCTGATGGCAATTTGGACAGTGGGCCTTGCTGAGGAGGTACATGGTTGAGAGCAGTCTTAGAGATGTCATAGCCAGCTCCTGCTTGCCAGAGCTCAGCTCACTCTCCTGCTGTTCTCTTCCACCGGCTGTGCCAGACGTGATGTCCAGCCTCTGCTTGTACCATTCTTTCCCCTGCCATCAGGAAGCTTCCTTACAGACTGGAAGCCAAAATAAAAACATTTCCTCCCGAACTGCTTTTAAAAAAAAAAAAAATTATTTATAATTTTGAGAGAGAGAGAATGGGCACACAAGGGCTGCTAGCCACGGCAAACTCCAGACACATGTGCCACCTTGTGCATCAGGCTTACGTGGGTCCTGGGGAATCAAATCTGGGTCCTATGGCTTTGCAGGCAACACCTTAACTGCTAAGCCATCTCTCCAGCCCCCAAACTGCTTTTGGAATGCTTTGTTAGGTGCTTTGTTCCGGCAACAAAAAGGTAACTGCAACACTACCCTAATGAAAAGTGATTCTTTTTTTTTTTTTTTTTTCGGTTTTTTTGAGGTAGGGTTTCACTCTAGACCAGGCTGACCTGGAATTCACAATTCACTATGTAGTCTCAGGGTGGCCTCAAACTCCTGGTGATCCTCCTATTTCTGCCTCCTAAGTGCTGGGATTAAAGGCGTGCACCACTATACCCAGTGAGAATCGATTCTTTATAATAGAACATTTAATAAACATTAACTATAATGATGAAATGATTATTTCTTTGAGCTTTTTAACCTAAGATTTCTAAGAGATTTTTTTTGTCTAGCCCAGTAAGTGGTATGGAGCCTCATACTTTAAGACTGAAAATTTAAAAGATACAAGAAATAACAATATGCAACTCAGCAATAGGACAAAAATGGACATTTAAAAATCTTACCTATTCAAGCTTTTGTTCATTTTTATGAGATTATCCATTTCTTCACTTTTGGAAGAGAACAAAACATCTAACATTAGTAAAAGTGTGCCCAGAGCCAAAAGGTAGAATTCACCTCAAAAAGAACTTGGAATCATCTGAAGTATAACACATGCCCTACCCTAATCACTTGTGACATCTTATTTATCCCTCAAAGTACCTTCTCAAACACCATATTGCCAAAGAAGCCTTCCTGATCCTCCAGCTCTGTATGGGACACTTCAAACATTTGGGGGTTTTGTACCACCACTATGGAACCTTAATTCACTATACCATGTACAATAGTAACTGAACACTAGTGGCATGTAAATGTCCCTGACCAAAATAATCTACTTAAAATTTAGAACTATATTTTACTTTGCATCTATCTCTTCAGTCTTTAAGTGAATGCTTACTATTTCCATGTGTAGTTGAATCAACACATGTAGGTACTGACTAAATGTAGATGGAATTTCTACTTGCATGATTTGTCTCCTGTCTTAAATTCTACTACCGCTTCATTCTAGGTCAGCTACATTTGCTAGCCGGTTCCCACATTGGAAGACTGTAAAGCCCTGTCTGGCATAACCAGAAACTTGCTCAGGAGTAACCTATTTTAAGCTAAGCTTCTGGCTTGGAGAATTTCACTTCAGCATGTGGGCTCAGCTCTCCTCCCCAAGAAGGCACACTGGGATGAAGTGTTCTCCAACAGAGCTCCCCATTGCTCACCTCCTTTGGAGCCCCCACAGTATGTCTTCTCCCCAGCTTTTCTCTCCCTGTTCCTCCCACCCCATCTGTATTTCCCTAGCCTTCCGCATTTAGTGTTTCCATTCACAAATCTTGGTTCTGTACTCCTGCTGCTCTAGAATCATGGACTTTCTCAGATTTCTCAACATCCCTCTTTTGCCTTAACGTCATAAAACCTGGAAACTCATTAGTTATACCCTCAAGCTTCCAAGCCAGGGAAGGACACCTGCAGTCCCCTCTAGGGGTCACCACAGCTCACTGCCGTATCTCGTGCTTTTTGCCATTTTCCCATCTGTAAATGGGAATAGTATTCATATTCGTCTTAGAAAAGAACTGGCAAATTAATATAGAGTGCTAGGCACCAGGCTTGGAAAATCACAAATTTTCATTTAATTTCAGCCATTATCACAAATAGTTCTCTGTGCATAGTAGATTTTTCATTTAATGCATATCTACTATACTTATCTTTTTTCCTTCAACTTACAGGCATCAAGACATCATCTCAGTCTCAGAGCAATATGGTGACCCTTCTTTACATGAAGATGATGGGGAAAGTGCTATGGTCATCAGGGCTGTCCAGGGCAGCCCTCTCAAAGATTCCCAGTGTGATGAATTGACCACCATCACATTGAAGAATCCTTTAATGTAATCACATGTACTTATAAATAGGATTGAAGGCTAAGAATACTAAAATACTTGAAAAATTTGTTGCCCATGACCAGAAAAAAAAAAAGAGAGAGAATTGTTCTATCCTTGTGTGAAACAAACATTGTGTACTCCCCTGACATGTTCCTCAGTTACTGTTCCTTGCTTGAAATTCTACCTGGCAAACTGAAGCTGTAAACTTGTCCCAAGGGAAAAGAGAAAATTTAAATATCCTATAAATTTTAGACCCAGACTTTTCTGAGTGTCATAAGTCACAACGATGAGATTTATCAGGGTTTGCCATTGCTTGTGTTTAACACAAGGAAATTAGCATAGATAATGAGAAGACATTGTGGTAAAGTAAATGAAATGGAGACTGTATTATAAATAAAGAATATGGGCTTTTAAAGTGACTGTAAATTGATAACAAAAGCCTTGGGTATTAAGTTTCACCATTGCATTTGTGACAAATTAAGTGCTCTTAATCAGATAGCAGCAACACTACTCCACAAAGAACAGCTCAGATAATAAAGCTATTTCTATTCCCTCTGTACAGGCTGTAGTACATCTTCCCTGGTCCAGGTATCAATTCTCTGTGTTGAACGTGTGTAGCTGTGGGATTTGTGCCTGGGTGGGGGAGCAGAGACAGGAAAAGTCAACCAACTGCTGTTCTTACTGTGTCGAGTGACTTATGCCATATTCTCACAGCCCTTTGACATCACTCACTGGTCTCTCCCTCAGATATCCCAATTACTCACCAAAATATTGTTCAGTGGCTATTAAAAACAAAATATTGAGTTGTGCCTGATGAGATGGACCTATCATCCTAACAACTTAGGAGGCTGAGGAAGGAGGATCACAAGTTCAAGGCCTGCATGGGCTACTGAGTAAGTTCAAGACCAGCCTGAGGAAACAAAAGGACAGCTTGATTCAAAACAAAAAGAGGGTTGGGGATATAGCTTTGTAGTAGAGCACTTGTCAAGCATGTGTGGGACCCTAGGCCCAAACCCCAGTACTAAAAAAAAAAACAGACCTAAATAAAGTCAATTAATAAAATTAGAGCTCTAGGAACTTAAATGAGAGAAAAAATAAAAACAAAACACAAAACCCTCATACACTTTCTGGCTCTATCTGAACACAGAGTTCCGTTCCTATTCATTTCTTATGAATTTACAGAGACAAGACAAACGTCACTTTCTTCCATCTTTTCAGCTATTGCTGCTTGTTGAGACAGGATCTTCCACTGTAGCTGAGAGTGGCCTTGAACTTGTGACCCTACTGCCTCAGCCTCCCAAGTGCTGGGATTACAGGTATGTGCGACCGTATCTAGCCACTCTTCGTTTTCAGCTTGTCCTGCTTTGTTTTCAGCGAGACATTCTCTAGTGAAACCTCCTCATTAAGGACACTGAACGAGGGGAAACTTTGAGTTTGGGATTTAAGCAATGGAATATCTTCACCCAGGGTTTTCTTATGACACTTCATATTTTGTCGTAATTTGGTACTTAAACGCCTCCTTAGGACAAAGCAATCTGCCAGATACTTCAGAGTCACAGCACCCACCCTGAGGACGTGACAGCGAAAATGACACGCTCACTTGCATGATGTGGACGGAAAGCAGACGTGGTGAAGTGTGGTGAAATGGTAATAGTGGTGTTCTCGTTGCTTAGAGAGCCAGAAGGCACTGGGTCACTCAGCAAAGACTTCACATAGGCAATATGTGATCTGGATTTTGAATGACACTGGAGCTTGGATGGATTAGCACGGTGGCCTTGTGGCTAGAAATGATTGCTAGGTGGAAGGAATGGCATGAACAAAGACAGAGCATCTGAGAATGGCAGACAGCGATCTAATCTGGTATTGTCAGATTAGTCAGAAACAACTGTTGAACAGTAGCCTTCATCAAGGTCAGCAAAGACTATAAATGAGCCAAAATGAACTTCTCCTTGATTCAGTGGCTTTTATCAGGTATTTTGTGACAGTAACAATAGGGGAAACAAGCACAGGTGGTAATGACATGGGAGGAGGAAATGCTTAGGTAAAATAAAAGAGTACAAGTAAAAAAAAAACAAAAAACTGGAGTCTGAGTATTTGAACTGGCATCGGGAATACGTACACAAGAGATATTTTAGATTGTTAAGTCACTCATGGCTATACTAAATAGGAGAAAGGGATGGAAGAATTAAGAATGATTCCAGAAGGCTGGAGAGATGGGTTAGCCATTAAGGCACTTGCCTGTGAAGCCTAAGGACCCGTATTCTACTCTCCGGGTCCTCATAAGCCAGATGCATAGAGGTGAGGCAAGCGCAAGGTTGCACATGCCCACTAGGTGGCGCAAGTGTCTTGCTGAGGCCCTGACGCACACCAATTTTCTCTTTCCCTCTTTCTCTCTCTCTCTCTTTTACAAATAAATAAATAAATAAATAAACAAGGTCTGAGAAAGAGATTGAGTAAAGGAAAGGTGGAGGAACAGCTAATCAAAATCTAAGAGGACATAAATAAAACATATGTAATCCTACTTTTTTGGACAATGGAACACTCAGGAGCCATAGATTGTTGCTAGAAAATTTTCAGTGCCAGGGATGGGATATCTTCCAGTGAGATGCTGGCCAGGGAGGTCCCTGATGCCCCCAAAATGTTATAGGCCATTGCCGAGGCCCTTGGTTTCCCACCAGGAATAGATGGTAAGACCCTATTCCTGAAGACTCCATATACTTGGGCTGCAAGGCCACTGAGAAATCTGGCTGGATCTGAGCTGGTAACGTTCTCCATGTAGACCAGCTGACAGAAAGCTGGAAGAAGCCATTCTGTATGCAGTTCAATGGGAGAAAGAGAAATCACCAGTGAAGATACTCATCAGTGGACACTGAAAGCCTTATATCTGGCCAGCCAGGCCAAATGAGCCAACGGGTTCAATAGTGGCACATCTGTTATGGGGGAAACCAACTGCCCTCTAACTGGACTGGAGGCCCACTCCATGGGAAAGCAATACATCCCTGATACTGAAAACTTAAAACAGGGGTTGTCTGGCTAAATGTATATACTATGCTTATCAAACTGCCCAGTAAGCACTTCTGTTAATGTTCACCCTTATATTAATGCTACTCTCACTTTTGGTAGAGAATCTTCTCTTTTCAGATGTCAGTGATATTGGGACTACTCAGAAGGTATCATGGTGCTGGAAAGAAATGATCGCAGTGCTCAGTACTGCAATATCTCTATCACACCTTCCAAGGCTCAGGGTCTAATACAGAAGAGGTGGTGAAAAGAACGTAAGAGCCAAAGGAAGGGCAGGACTCCATACAACATGCTCCCTCCAGAACCAAAATGGCCTGGATAGCCATGGCCTCACAGTGCCTGACCCTACCTGCATAAGACCATCATAAGAGGAGGAAAAAATCATGACATCAGAAGTAAAAGAGAGACTGATTGAGATGGGGAGGGAGTAGGATGGAGAATGGAGTTTCAAAGGGGTAAGTGGGGGAAGGGAGGGTATTACCATGGGGAATTTTTTATAATCATGGAAGTTGTTAATAAAAAAATTAAAAAAATTTTTTAAAAGGTTGCAGAAAAGTGAACCTACAGGGATGGAAGAACAGAATAGAAGCAAGGGGACAGCACACTAGGAACAGAAGATGAGGGTGTCCTAAATGGAGATGCTGGGAAGACAGACGTGTGCCAGTCACAAATGCTAGGATAGAGATGGGAGTGAAAATTGACTCACGACATCAGGAGGATGAGTCAAGGCACTGGAAGAGGAAAACGTGTGTTCTACTTGTCAGCACCATCCACTATTCGCGCGCTTACAGAGAGATGGGGACCTTAGTCCTTTCATTTTTTTGGCAGTACACAGCAGTGGGGTTCAGCTCATGTGGGGAGCTTAGAGAAGCACTGGCAAGGCATTTTGGAGTCACAAAGAAAGGGAAACACTCAGCTTTGGGGAGCTCTGAGATCTTACCCCTTGTCAGCTTGCTGAAGTGAAGGGGACACCCAGATGACATCACCCAGACCCTGACTCCTACAGACAAGAGGAAAGACAGGCAGATCAGTGACAGTGAAACTGAACTTGACAGAATTCTTCATGCTTCTTGTGAAGGAAATGATGCTCATGTGTTATTCAGAATAACAAAACCGCCCAGCATACCAGCTCGTGGCCCACAGACACAGCCACTGACGCACATCCCCACACACTCTGCTCTCCATCCCGCCACCCGGGTGTCGGCTCTGCCATCTACTGCTCAGTGAGTTAACTATTTTCTTCCCCCCCCCCCAAGACTTGCATTGGTGGCTTCCAAGTTCTTCACTTAGAAAAGAACATGGAAAAGAAAGTCCAGTTAATGTTAAACGCACAAGTAAGCATCAAAAAGAATTTGGGAGGTTTTTTTTTTTTTTCCCTTTTCTTTTCTTCTGCCACATTCAAGGAGTATTAGGTAACAGGTCCCTAGTGAATCCTTCAAATGGAGTGAAGATGCATTTTCTCTGGCTTCCAAAGAGAAAGGATTTTGTTTTCTTTATAGTGCTAGGGGTTGAATCTGAAGGTTTTCCCATGCTGGATAAGCACTCTTACACCCCCTCTCACCCCAAGCTGAGCTAAGTGCTCAGCCCTGAAAGTGCAATTTCAAATAACAGGACACATGAACATCTGAATTACAAAGGGCTTGGATCCATACTAATTCCCCAAGATCATGAAAAGAAATGGTTAAGAAAATCCTCACAAGTCTTCTTGTGATTAAAACCTCTTTTCAGGGCTGGAGAGATGGCTTACTGGTTAAGGCAGTTGCCTGAAAACCCAAAGGACCCAGGTTTGATTCCCACAAGAAGGGAAGTTGTCATAATGCTTGGGAAATGTCACCTAATTTTGGTGAGTCACTGCACACATGTGCAGGCTGAAAACTGTGGGAAGGCCTGTGGCAGAGAACACTGTTTCTCTGAGCTTCATGCATGTGTACTCTTTCACAACACACACACAAGCATCACGTGACTCATGGGACCCAGGCTGGGAAGTGAGGAATCTCACGTGAAGTCTGTAGACATGGGGAAACAGGACTATCCAAAAAGTCAGCTATCTCTGTGGTATGTGCTTCAAACTGGGACCCTTCTGAGACTCAAAAGGTTATGAAACCACTTTTGAACTTTGAAAAATATCTCTATCAAAATGGTTTTTGACTGAAGAAAATTGATTCATCGTAGTGATGAACCTATGAAATAGCTTTACTTTTTAAGTATTTTTGAGGGACCTGGAGAGATGGCCCCGTGGTTGCGAGTACTTGCTTCCAAGGCCTGACAGCCCAGATTCAATTGCCCAGTTCCCACATAAAACCAGGTGCACAGTGTGGCTCTGGACTTTGTTTGCAGTGGCAGGAACCCCTGGCGTGCCCATACTCTCTTTTCCTCTCTCTCTCACTGTCTCATTCTCTCTGTCTCTCTTAAACGAACAAGTGAAAGTGTCGTTTAAAAAAGTATTTTCTTGGCTTGATGTTTGAGGCAGGATTTTACCATATAGCCCTGACTGCCTTGGAATTCACTATGTAGACCAGGCTGGCCTTCAAGTTGCACTTAACCCTCCTGCCTCTTCCTCCCAAGCTCTGGGATTACAGGTGTGTATACCACCACAGCTGGATTTCAAAAACAGTTTCAAAAGCATTAATTTTCCTTTTAAAAAAATGAAGAAAGATGAATAAGATATATCTAGAAGTTCCAACACTAGACTCAGTGGGATGTCTAAGGCAACCAGAACCATTATGGTGAAAGTAGACATTTACAAAATGCTGTTTCACCCAGAAGAATCACTGTAATTTGTAAGCCTGCCTGATGCCCCAGGAGAGGTTGGGTAGGACATCCGACAAGCCAACACTATGTGATACAAGCTCAACTAAGCCAGTGTATTTCCTCTTGTTCATTTCTTTATTTCTTTTTCGGGGGGTTTTTCAAGGTGGGGTCTCACTCTAGCTCAAGCTGACTTGGAATTCATTATGTATTCTCAGGGTGGCCTCGAACTCTCAGAGATCCTCCTACCTTTGCCTCCCAAGTGCTGGGATTAAAGGCATGTGCCACCACGCCCGGCTCCTCTTGTTCATTTCTACACCAACAGCAACTATGTCTTAGACCAGGGGCCAAGTGCTGGGAATACAGAGGTGGGCAAGCCTCTTTCCTTCAAGGGGCTTGATCTTATCTTATCCTTATGTACAGATAACTTTAGTTTTTGTAATATAAAGCTTAAGACAGAAAGACAATAAAATCCTATAAGTATCTTTAAAAAATATTACCCACTATAAGTATGTTGGTAGGAAAATTGATTTTAATCTAATTAATTATTATTTTGTAATTTTTAAATGCTCTAACAAAGTCATGCTTTACCATTGCTATTATTACACATATGGAGACAGAGATCATTTGTACCTTATATTTGTTTCTGCAGCTTTTTGGGCTTCTGTATGTAAACCTGGTTTAGGAGCATGTGCATACCTAGATTTTTAAAGATAATGTCTGTTAGGTAAGAAAACACTTCAATATTGAATTTAAATGCATGAGATGATATTGCATTCAAAATATTAATGTATATTAGAATCATGCCAAACTATGTTATGTGAAACTTTACCTTCGTTTTTGAGTTGATTTGAACTCAACCCCCACCTTTCTGAGCCTATAAAGTCCAATATTCTAACTTTGCAATTCACCTCCTTTTCATGCATTTTTTATTAATTATTTTGAGAGAGAGAAGGAGGCAGAGAGAGAGGGAGATAGAATGGGTGTGCCAGAGCCTTCAGCCATAGTGAACAACTCCAGATGTGCATGCCCCCTTGTACACATGTGCAACATTGTATGCTTGTGTCACTGTGCGTCTAGCTATGTGGGACCTGGAGATTTGAATATGAGTTCTTAGGATTCACAGGCAAACACCTTAACCGCGAAACCTTCTCTTCTGCCCTTTTCATGCATTTATTAAACCCCAGGTATATCTAGATAAATCTGTTCTACACATGCTCATGTTTATTTTTTGTTTCTCACCCACCTAATCATTTCACTTTTATCTCTAATAGATAATAAAATATTTTGAACACTAGGAACCTTTTTTGTGGGCTGGATAAATGGCTCAGCAGGTAAAGGGGTACTTGCTGGCAAAGTTGAACTTGATGGCCCGGGTTCAATTCCTCAGTACCCAGGTAAAGCCAAACACACAAGGTGGTACTTGCATATGGAGTTCCTTTACAGTGAGTGAGTGGTAAGAGTCTTTTCCTCTCTCTCATTCAAATTCTCTCTCTCACTCTCCCACTCTCTCCTGGCAGATAAATAAATAATAAATATTTTTTAAAGAACAAAAATATCAAGATTGCCTTAAGAGATATTATTTATTAAAAACTTTTTAAAAGATTCTTTTTTGTTATAAGACATCAAAGAATGTGTTTCTTAAAGACATATCCCATCTGAAGACTATCAAGAAATATATTTGCTTAGATGAGAAATAACTCTACATTACAAATACATCTACCACATTGAGAATAGCCCCATGGAACTGACAGTGTTACATGGGACAATGCTAGGTTCTGTTATTATTTATAACACTCCCCTCTTTTTCTTAAAATCTGGCTGACCTACTTACACGTTCTTGCTCAGTCTCAAGAAGCTATATTCAACTTTTTGTTCTCCTGAGGACATGTGTTAATTACATAAGAAACACTTCCCTTTCATATTCTTTCATTAAAATCACCATGCTGTGATTAAAGTAATCAGTTCTTAAAACATGCAAGTTGTCCTAATTTTATTTTTCAGATCATTCGTGGAAGAAAGAAATTAGAGTAGTAAAAATGGATTCTACCAATTCCTGTGAAATTTAGCTTCTTTTGAATCTAAAGCTCATCTCTCTAGTGTCACTGATTTTACATTAGAATTTAAGTGGTACAAGGACAATTTATTTTAATTCTTCAAAAATAATTCTATTTAAACTATGATTTAATTGCTTCATGCCATAAGAGTCAGAGGACAAACCAGGTAAGACAGAACACTAGGAAAGTTGCTTTCATGACATAATTATAATCATTGTAGAAATGAAAAGTTATAAATCAAATCTATATCATTAATTAGTTCAGTGAAGAAATAGTCTCCCAACTCATTAAAAAAAAAAAAATCCTAGGGCTGGAGAGATGGCTTAGCGGTTAAGCACTTGCCTGTGAAGCCTAAGGACCCCTGTTCAAGGCTCGGTTCCCCAGGTCCCACGTTAGCCATATGCACAATGGGGCGCACGCATCTGGAGTTTGTTTGCAGAGGCTGGAAGCCCTGGCGTGCCCATTCTCTCTCTCCCCCTCTATCTGTCCTTCTCTCTGTGTCTGTCGCTCTCAAATAAAAAAAAAAATTTAAAAAAAAAATCCTAAGGACAAAATTTTAAGATCCCAAGAAGTTTCCTGACTAGTTCAGCTCCGGAGTTTTACCCTTGAAGGATGAATATCCAATGCTACAACGCCTTTCTCCTCCACCAGCATTTTCTAGCTGGTCACCCCTTTACTAAAGAACAGATCTATCATTGTGATTCATTAAAGTGGCGCATGCTTTTAATCCCAGCACAAAGGCAGAGGTAGGAGGATCAGTGTGAGTTCGAAGCCACCCTGAGACTATGTAGTGAATTCCAGGTCAGCCTGGGCTAGACTGAGACCTTACCTTGAAAATTTTAAATAAAAAGAATAGCTCTATAACTGTATCTTACAATGAGTCAAAAAAAATTAACCCCAAGAAGACAAAATGGAAAGAACCAAAGTCAGGCGATCAAGCAGATCTAACATGTTCAGTCTCCACTGAGACCCATGTTTAGATCTCACAATAATAATGAAGATGTGGAAATACTAAATGGAAAGCAGTTTAAGCAGTGTGGCAGGAACACATGAGAGGATGTTTCAGGTTTCTGAGTTTGTCTCTAAATATTAATTATAAAGTGAAAGGAGCTCAAAGTAGAAAAAGTGAGTCTGTTTTTCATGACTCAGAGACAATTAGAATTTTTATTTCAACACTTGTGATAGTTGAGAAGACTCAAAACTCATCCAAGCACAAAATCAAAGGCTGTTGAGACCTGAGCACTGAAGGCGACTTCTAATGTGCCCTCCAAGGCTTAAGAAACATTGCATTAAGAGGGAGCAGAAAGACTGTGAAAATCTCAGGGTAGCAAGGTGTACTCTGAGACATGGTCACCCATGCCACCCCACACAGACTCTGGTATATTCATAACCCCACAATAAATACCAGTAGCCCCACTGAGGAGGACTTTCACTGGAATAGAGTCAGGAGAGAGGGAACATAAGAGTATAACCAAATGGGAATATAATCAATATGCAATAGGTTCATACAATAAAGTTCTCAATGAAAAAAGTTTATGATAGTTTTGAAATAAATTAAAAATACCTTACCTAAAATATTAAGAAAACCTCAAAAGTATTTCTGACATACTTGAGGACTGGTATTTACA